>NW_017671478.1:288332-291310 GCF_001879085.1 Nicotiana attenuata
TGTGCTCAACTCAACCCGTGTGCCCAACTCTCGCTGAACTGCACCCCAGAAACGCGAGGTAAACTGCGTACCCCGATCTGAAATGACAGATACCGGGACACCATGAAGGCGAACAATCTCCCGGATATAAATCTCAGCTAACCTCTTGGATGAATAGGAGACTGCCACAGGAATGAAATGTGCTGACTTGGTCAGCCTATCAACAATAACCCATATCGCATCGAACTTCTTCCGAGTCAACGGAAGTCCGGTAACGAAATCCATGGTAATCCTCTCCCACTTCCACTCGGGAAGCTCAATCCTCTGAAACAAACCACCAGGCCTCTGATGCTCATACTTAACCTGCTGACAGTTCAAACATCAAGCTACATATGCAACAATATCCTTCTTCATCCTACGCTACCAATAATGTTGCCTCAGATCCTGATACATCTTCGCGACGCCCGGGTGAATGGAATACCGAGAACTATGGGCCTCCGCTAAGATCAACTCTCGAATCCCATCGACATTGGGCACACAAACTCGCCCCTGCAGTTTCAAAAGCCATCGCTATCTAAGGTCACCTTCGTGGCACCTCCACGCTGCACCGTGTCTCTCAGGACACACATATGGGGATCATCAAACTGCCGATCACGGATACGCTCCAATAATGAGGAACGAGCGACCGTGCAAGCTAACACCCTGCTAGGCTCAGAAATACCCAACCTCACAAATCGATTGGCCAAGGACTGAATATCCAAAGCAAGCGGTCTCTGGCTGACCGGAATATAAGCAAGACTACCCGTGTTGGCGGACTTCCTACTCAATGCATCGGCCACCACATTGGCCTTCCCCGGGTGGTACAAGATAGCAACATCATAATCTCTCAGCAACTCCAACCACCTCCTCTGCCTCAAATTCAACCCTTTTGCTTGAACAAGTACTGAAGACTCTTGTGATGAGTGTACACGATAATGCCCCCAAATCTTCAAGCATGAACAATGGCTGCCAACTCTAGATCATCAACCGGATAATTCTTCTCATGGATCTTCAACTGCCTCGAAGCATAGGCAATGACTCTGCCATCCTACATCAATACTGCACCAAGCCCAATACGGGAAGTATCACACTAGACTGTATAAGGCCCTGAACCTGTGGGCAAAACCAATACCGGTGCCGTAGTCAGAGCTGTCTTGAGCTTCTGAAAGCTCGCCTCACACTCATCCGACCATCTGAACTGGGCACCCTTCTGGGTCAACCTGGTCATTGGGGCTGCGATAGATGAAAACCCCTCCACGAACCGACGGTAGTAGCCTGCTAACCCCAAGAAACTCCGAATCTCTGAAGCTGATGCTGGTCGAGGCCAGTTCTTGACTGCCTCAATCTTCTTCGGGTCCACCTGAATGCCCTCTACTGATACGACGTGACCCAGAAATGCAACCGAACTCAACCAAAACTCACACTTCGAAAACTTAGCGTATAGCTGACTATCCTTCAAAGTATGAAGAACCACTCTGAGATGCTGCTCGTGCTCCTCCTGGCTGCGGGAGTATACCAGAATATCATCAATAAAGACTATCACGAACAAGTCCAAATAAGGACTGAACACTCAGTTCATCAACTCCATAAATGCTGCTGGGGCATTGGTCAACCCAAATGACATGACCAAAAACTCATAATGCCCATACCGAGTGCGGAATGCTGTCTTAGGGACATCAGATGCCCTAATCCTCAGCTGATGGTAGCCAGATCTCAAGTCTATCTTTGAAAACACCTTTGCACCCTGAAGCTGGTCGAACAAATCGCCAATCCTCGGCAGTGGATACTTGTTCTTAATCGTCACTTTGTTCAATTGTCGGTAATCAATGCACATCCTCATCGAACCATCCTTTTTCTTCACAAATAACACCGGCGCACCCCAAGGAGAAACACTAGGTCTGATAAAACCCTTCTCTAGAAAATCCTCCAACTGGTCCTTTAACTCCCTCAACTCTGGCGGGGCCATGCGATACGGCAGAATGGAAATGGGCTGAGTGCCCGGAGCCAGATCAATACAAAAATCAACATCCCTGTCGGGCGGCATACCCGGCAGGTCTGAAGGGAAAACCTCGAGGAACTCCCGAACAGTAGGAACATAATCAATAGAAGGGACCTCTGCGCTGGAATCGCGAACATACGCAGATAAGCTAGACACCCCCTTCTCGACTACGCATCGAGCCTTAACATATGAAATAACACTGTGGGTGGTATGACCTGGGGTCCCTCTCCACTCCAAACAGGGCAAATCTGGTAAAGCCAAGGTCACGGTCTTGGCGGGACAATCCAAGATAGCATGATATGGGGACAACCAATCCATCCCTAATATAACGTCGAAATCCACCATGTCCAAGAGCGATAAATCAACACGGGTCTCAAGACCCTCAAACACTACTACGCAGGAACGATGCACTCGGTCGACCACTATCGAATCACCCACCGGTGTAGACACATAGACAGGAATACTCAAAGCATCACTAGGCATGACCAAGTACGGTGCAAAATAGGACGACACATACGAATACGTAGACCCAGGGTCAAATAGCACTGAAGCATCTCTAATACAAATCAGAATGGTACCTATAATGTCTGCATCTGAAGACTCAGCCTCTGGCCTGGCTGTTGGCTGGCCTCTACCTCTGGCGGCCTGAACTCCACCTCTATGACCTCTACCTCGACCTCTAACACCTCTGCCACTGCCTCTGGCTGGCTGGGTAGGTTGAGGAACCTCTGGTGCCCGAATCCTAGTACGAGAACTCTGATACTGAGAGTTGCTCAAAGCTCGAGGGCAAAATCTGACAATGTGCCTCGGATCACCACAAGCATGGCAAGACCTCGTCTGCTGCGGCTGAGCACCCCTCAACCTCGGGCAAACCCTCCTGTTGTGACCATACTCACCACACTCATAACATCTACATGAACGCTGCAGCTGAGGAAACTGAGGCTGCCCTGTCGACCTGAAT
>NW_017671479.1:0-33698 GCF_001879085.1 Nicotiana attenuata
ACATATCCTTTTACCTTGGGATTCAAACCTGCTATGGACCCTGTCATCCTAGAATTCTGTCATTTTTTCGACGTATGTTTAGGTCAGATAGGCCCTATTGTATGGAGGGTTGTTGCCTGTTTGAGGCATTTGAGCAATGTGGCCGGTGTACCTTTCACTTTCTCCCATCTAATTCATCTTTACTCCCCCAGACATTTTCGCAATGGTGTTTTTACTTTAGTAGCTAGGAGCAAAAGAGTTCTGGTTAGTCCAGAGGATGACAGAGACCGTGGATGGTATGCCCGGTTTGCTGCTGCCCCCACCATTGGTTTGGTGGGTGAGGAAAACGTTCCCTTTCTCGAAAATTGGAATTTTGCACGTGAGTAATTTTCTCGTACCTTTTTTCCCTTTAATTTTGATGACTATTTATTTTAATTTTCCTTTTCTTTTTCAGCAACCATGAGAATTGTGGATGATATTCCCAATTTCCGTGTTTGGGTAGGAAAAATGTTGAATGCTGCCCCAATGGAGGGTAGGTCTTGGAAGGCTCTTTCCCAACGATTTGGTTGGAAAGTAACAACTCACGGTAAGAGTTTTTATTTTATTTCACATATTGCTTTTTTTTTCCTCTGAACTTATTTATCCTTCTTTTTATCAGGATTTGCGATTCGAGGGATTATTGCCGAGGCGATCGCGACTTCTCGTATCTCTTTGGAAAAGGCCCAGGAAATAATTTTGGGTTCTTCATTGAAAAGAAAAGCCGTTGATGGCCAAGACTCTGAAGAGGAGAAAGATGAGGGTTCATTGATAACGAGGCCGCGGGCTCGTAGACGTATTATCTCTGATGATGAAGCATCCCCCCGCCATTTTGTTCTTCTCACCGAGTCGCCCCGGTGGTGATCCCTGATGATGATGTTGATGATGTTCCCACTGCTGCTCATGATTCTGTTGAGCAGCTTTTTGATCGCGGGTTTGGTAGTGAAGATTTTGGTCCGGTTTCTGATGAAGCACCCCTGGCTTCTTTTGCCACTTCCGTTCCCGTGACTCCTTCTTTGCCAATCATGGCTGTTTCTGTTCCTCCCCAGGCTATTTTTACTACTTCCACTGTTCCTCCTTCAACGATTACTTCCACTGTTCCTCCTTCAACGATTCCTCCTGCACCTGTTCATCATACTGAGGTTGGTTCCTCAAGTGGAGATATTATTATGAAGCAAGTCACAATTGAAGTCCCTGCTGAGGGTAACCATTTAGGGAAATCAGGTCAAGCAGACGTGTGGATAAAGCCTTTGATTAGTCCAGTCGAAAAGGCTAAGCTTGAGAGTCACAGTTCTTTGACCTTGATGAATGACAGTGCATGCTTCTTTAAAGGTACTCCCTTTTTCAAACTTTATTTTATCCTTCTCCTATTTTCGGTATTCTCATCTTCCCTTTTCTTTTAGGTTAATTTAATTGGCATAGAGATGATGAAAAGAGTTACCCTTTTAGAGCAATTAATGCGTGACTATCAGATGGAGGCGGATAATTGGAAGGGACAGTGTGACAGTCTTCAAATTGATGTGGAAACCTTAGAAGAAAGTAGAAGTACCTTGGAGCAGCAGGTAAGGGTCTTGACTTCAGAGCTGGCAGTTGTAAAAGCTTTTTTAAGTCAAGCAAGTAAAGAAAAGTTACGTCTTGAAACCTCTTTTTCTGAGCAACTTTCCAAGGCTAGTGAGGAGATCATAGAGTTGAAGGCTCTCTTGGCTGATGTCACGACCCGGATTTCCCACCCTCGGGAGTCGTGATGGCGCCTACTATTGGGAGCTAGGCAAGCCAAACATTAACTACTTTATCATTAACAACATAATCCTTTTTAATAATTTATCAGCATTAAAATAAAAGCAACCAATTTAACTAAATAAGCGGAAGTCTTGAATTAACGAAAAACTGAATGGAAATACGGAAGAATTCAACATAAGCCTCTACCCAAGACTGGTGTCACAATACTCACAAACATCTAAGAATACTAAATACAATGTCTGAAAGAAATATATCTGTTTGTCTCGAATACAATGAGATAATAGTCTAAAGTAAAAGATAGGGGAGACGTCGGGCCTGTGGACGCCTGCAAGGCTACGTCGGTGTCTCGCTGGACTGAAGGCCTGCTCCCACGCTACTGCTGCTGCTGTCCAAAACCTGGATCTGTGCAAAATAGCACAGAGTGTAGTATCAGCACAACCCATCCCAAGTGCTGGTAAGTGCCTAGCCTAACCTCGGCGAAGTAGTGACGAGGCTAGGACCGGACTACCAATTAAACCTGTGCAGTTATATAATATATAGCAGAAAGTAAAGCAGGAATAAACAAGTAAAGATGGGAGGGGGAAACATGCTGCGGGGGTATACTAGTATTAACAGTAAATCCAGAGTAACAGTCTAAGGGCAGCTTAGAATTTACAGCAAACAAAGAAACTAATATCCAAAATAAACACACTTGTATCAATAATTGTTGCGGCGCGCAACCCGATCCCAATATATAAAAACACTGTTGCGGCGTGCAACCCGATCCATATTATTTAGCACTGTTGCGGCGTGCAACCCGATCCACAAATATCATTGTTGCGGCGTGCAACCCGATCCATATCATTTAGCATTTTTGTGGCACGCAACCCGATCCACAAATATCATACAATGCACGGCATTACCCTTCGTGCTTTATCACTCTTCCTCACCCAAACAACAATCACAAATAAGGGGCAAGAAAGTAAACAAATAATGATAGAAATCCCGGCAAGGGAATGCAATTAAACAATTAAATCCCGGCAAGGGAACAATATCAATAAATTTCCATGTCCCAGCAAGGGAGAAAATCAACAAAAAACAACAAAACGTCCCGGCAAGGGAATAAACCAATAACTCTTTCTCTTTCTTTCACTTTCATCTCATAGTTCACATTATCACTTGTCCAAGGATTTAAATATCTCATATACCTTCACAATTTGTATTTCAACTCCAGCCAACGCTCCATGAAGTTCAAAGATCACAATTTCCTTTCACATACTCTTTACAACATATAGAAATCATCAATTAAGTATGGAAGCTATAACAAAATCAGGATATTCGCAATATAAGGACTCACGGTCATGCTAGACACCAATGTATAGATACTCGTCACCATGCCTATACATCGTACTCGACAATTAGCAAGTAGCAAATAAGACTCAACTCCTATTCCCTCAAGCTAAGGTTAGACCAACCACTTACCTCAACTTCCAAGGCCAAATCAATCCACAACAACCGCTTTCCCTCTCGAATTCGACTCCAACTCAATCAAATCTATACAATAATGACTTCATAGTATCAATACATGCTAAACAAATCAAACCCAATGCCTAATTATAGATTTCCAAGCTTTCTTCCCAAAATCCCAAAAACTTAGCCCCCGGGCCCGCTTGGTCAAAACACGAGGTTCGGACCAAATTCATATCCCCCATTCACCCACAAGCCCGAATATATAATTTATTTTCAAATTCGACCCCAAAACGAGGTCTAAATCAAGAAAAAGTAAAAAGCCCTAACTCTACCCAATTTCCCCAATTTATACCCTAAATTACATGTTTTAGGCTTAGGAATTCAACAAATATTGATGGAAAGTGAAGGAAACGAGTTAAGATTTACTAACCCAAGAAGTTTTGATGAAGAAATGCTCTAAAAGTCGCCCTAGAACCTTGAAGAAGAAGGAGTTCGTGAAGTGTTATGTTATTCCCGTCACTGGTTCTGTTTTGGACATCTTAAATAACTGGGAAAAATTGCCCTTCCCGTTCGCGGAAGGAGGGTCGCATTCGCGAAGGGTAAACTTGACAGACCACCGCGTTCGCGATGGAAAAAGTGCGAACGCGAAGAGGAACGGCTGGGGGGGGGGGGTCCAGGACTTGGTCTACGCGAACGCGTGTACCTTCACGCGGACACGATGAAAGGGATCTGCAAGACTACGCGTTCGCGAGTGGGTGTATGCGAACGCGAAGAGGAAAAGGAAGCTGAGTCCCTAGGGCCAAATGAATCTACGCAAACGCGTGTCAGGAACGCGAACACGATGAAGGGAAGACTCAAAGCTTCGCGAACGCGGAGAAGACGACGCGAACGCGAAGAACAAAAAGGAACCTGCAACAGCTGAAGCAAAAACCTGCAATTTTCCTAAGTTGAAATCACTCCGAACACCCCCAAAACACTCCCGAGCCCTCGGGGCTCCTAACCAATCACATGCACTAACTCAAAAATATCCTACGAACTTAACTGTGCGATCAAATCGCCAAAATAACATCAAAAACAATGAATCAAACCTCAAAATCACTAGTTTTTCTTCAAACTTCATGAACTTTCAAATTTAGAGTTTTAAGTCCGAAACATGTCAAACGACGTCCAATTTCACCCAAACTTCACAGAAATATCTTAAACCACTTATAAGACCTGTATCGGGCGCCGGAACCAAAAAACGGGCCCGATACCAACATGTTCCAACCAATTTTCATTTCAATTTTCTTCATAAATTTCAGAAAAACAATTTTACTCAAAAATTCATTACTCGGGCTTGGGACCTCGGAATTCGATTCAGGGCATACGCCAAGTCCCATATTTTCCTACGGACCCTCCGGGACCGTCAAATCATGGGTCCGGGTCCGTTTACCCAAAATGTTGACCGGAGTCAAATTTACTCATTTTAATATCAAATTTTAGCATTTATCACAGAATTTCATATTTAAGCTTTCCGGCTACGCGCCTGGACTGCGCACTCAAATCGAGGCGATTACAAATGAGGTTTTCAAGGCCTTAGAAGCACGGAATGAGTAAGAAAATAGGTGATGACCCTTTGGTCGTCACAGCTGAGAAAGAAGCATATGCTGGAGAACTTGTGCAAACACTGACACAAACTCAAGAAGACCTCCGGGAATCTTCTGATAAGGTTTGCTTTTTAGAGAGTTCTCAAGCTGCTCTCTAAGCTTCTCAGGAATCTGCCTTAGCTGAAAATGAAAAATTACGAAATGAAGTTGCTGATTGGGAAAGAGACTATGAGATCCTTGAAGAGAAATCTGCCATTGAAGTGAGTTGGGCGTTTTTAAATTCTCGCCATGGTACCCTCATTCAAGTTAGCCAGGTTTCAACTTAGAATCTGAGTTAGCCAAGATCAAAGAGGCTCTCAAGAAGACTCAGCAGAACCAAGATTTCCCTTCTCCTGTTGCTGAAGTTTCTGAACAAATTGAAGATGATACGGGTATCCCCACTCCTTCGAGTCAAGCTGAGCCACCCGCTGCTGTTGATGTCCCTGTTTCAGTTCCTTCAAGTTCTCAATGAAAAGTTTGAATACCTTTGTTGACTTTTTATTTTTGTGGTTGGTTGTTAACCTTGGTCTTTTTAAGGGTTTTGTAGAAAACGTTAAGTCCCCAGACCTTTTATGGGGCATTTTGTTTAAACAACTTTCGGTTTATGACTAAGTCCATACTTAGTCTAAACTGTTTTAATATTATGATGTTTCCGTTGCTGTTTAAACTTCTATTTTGTTTATTCTCGCCTTTATTTTTAAGGACTTACTGAATAACTTGCATTTTTATTTTGTAAAATGCTTTCTTTTTCTCATGAATGTCTTAAATCAATCATGAATTATAAAAGAGGGCCCTTTTATATGCTAAACTTAATGAAGAAGACGTCTCAACTTTATAATGGTGTTAACATACGATAAAAGAAATAGGAATACACATGTTTCTTGAAATAACTTTGACAAGTTTTTATTTAAACTTTGCCAAGTTTTAAGCAACACTTTACAAGTATTTAAATAACATCTATAACTTTTTTGTAACTGTTTTTCTCATAACAGATTTTTAAAAGAAGGAATCAAAATACAGGGTTTTTTATGTAATAACCCGTTTTAGTACATGTACTTTAAATACAAGGTTTTTATTTATAACCTGTTTTGGTACATTGCTTTTAACCTAACTATAGTAAGGTTTTGTCCTGGCCTTGGCTCGTGGCTATCTTTCATTAGCTTTTGCTCTGCACTTGACTCTTTTAGTGATGTGATTTTGAACTAGCTGATTTCTTGAATTTTTGATTGCTTCTCAATCTTCTTTGTCTTCTTTATGCATTTGTTTACATATATATATATCACATAGTCCCCCAAGTGTTTGAGCATTGAAGCATGAAATCTCGAGCACTTGACTGTTCCTCTCATTTGGTCCTTTCCCTGAAAAGGAAAAACACACGGGACTCGGAGGCGATTTTAGATGAAGACTACTTAACCCGTATGAATTTCTATCAGAATAGTTGTAATCCTAGACCGGGAATTTTAATCTATTCCACGTGCCTTGCGGGTCGTGATTCATCATTTAGTACGGGCTAGCTTTTTGCCTAGCATCTAAAATCGTTAGTAAAATTTTAACAATTCAAAAATAGAATTTTAAAATGAAGATACCTGACCGTGGGTATTCTTTTAGAAATAGTATCTCTTCAGGTTAACAACATTCCAATGTGAAGGTGATATCATGCCGTCCATAGTCCTAGCTCGTATGCTCCTTTGCCCGCAATACCATGAATCCTGTAAGGTCCTTCCCAAGTTGGACTTAATTTTTCGGTATTGACTTTCTTGAGCACGAAGTCCCCAATCTTGAAGTATCTTAATCGTTCCTTCCGATTGTAATATCATTCAATGACTTGTTTTTGTGCTGCCATTCTTATTAATACAGTTTATCTTCTTCCTTCAAGTAGGTCAAGGTTTATGCGCATTTCCTCTTCATTAGTTTCTTCTGACACCTGCGTATACCTCGTGCTTGGTTCCCCTAATTCAACTGGAATTAAAGCTTCAGCCCCGTACACCAATAAAAATGGTGTTTCACCTGTGCTTATTTTTGTTGTTGTGCGATATGCCCATAAGACACCAGGTAGTACTTCTGGCCAATTACCTTTAGATTCTTCTAACCGTTTTTTCAAATTGTTGATAATGACTTTATTTGTTAACTCAGCCTGTCCATTACCTACTGGATGGTAAGGCGTGGAAGTGATCCTTTTGATTTGCCAACTTTGTAAAAATTATGTGATTTGAGCGCCTATAAATTGTGGGCCGTTATCACGCACGATTTCCTTTGGTACACCGAACCGACATATGAAATTTCGCCAAATGAAATCTCTGACCTCTTTTTCCCGTACCTGTTTACATGCACCTGCTTCTATCCATTTAGTAAAGTAATCAGTGAGCACCAGTAGAAATTTTACCTGTCCCTTTGCTTGTGGTAGTGGTCTTACGATATCCATCCCCCTCTTCATAAAGGGTCATGGTGCAATGACCGGATGTAATAGTTCCGCAGGTCTATGCATGTTGTTTCCATATCTTTGGCACTTATCACATTTAGCCACGAAATTCTCTGCTTCTTCTTCCATTTTAGGCCAATAGTAGCCCGTTCTAATCATGGTTCTTACCAGTGATCTTCCTCCCGCGTGATCCCACAATGCCCCTCGTGTATTTCTCTCATTACATATTCTGTTTGAGAAGGTCCGAGGCATCTTGCTAAGGGGCCACCGAGTATTTTTCGATAAAGATTACCTTGCTTCAAACAATATCGTGCAGCCTTTTTCCGAAGCGCGTGGGCTTTTTTCTTATCTTCAGGGACGGTACCATACTGCAAAAAAGCAACAATCTTGTTTCTCCAATCCCAGGTTAAATTGTTGAAATTTACCTCATTTTTGTCCGGATCAAGTACCCAATGAAACAAATGAATTACGGAAGCATTTTCATTGCTTGCCACGTCTGCCGCAGATGCGAGATTAGCTAGGGCATCTGCTTCAACATTTTCATCTCTCGATATCTGTGTGACTTTCCAGGTTTGAAATTGTTTAATTAAATCCCGTACCTTTTCCAAATAATGCTGCATTCATGGCTCCCTGGCCGTATAAGTCCCCAGCATTTGGTTAACCACGAGCTGCGAATCACTTTTGATTACAATTTGATTAATGCCAAGTTCACGTGCCAGTTCCAAACCTGCAATCGCAGCTTCATACTCTGCCTCATTTTTAGTTATAGAATGGCATTTTATGGCCTGTCGAATGGTTTCACCCGTAGGTGGCACCAAAACAACTCCTAAACCTGCACCCTTCACATTAGATGAGCCATCCACAAACAAGGTCCAAATTCCTGGATTAGACCCGTTGAACACTTGTAATTCTTTTTTCGCTTCTAATTGCATTTCTTGGCTAAAATCAGCTAAAAATCTGCTAATACTTGAGATTTTATCACGGTTCTGGGTTGGTATGTGATTTCATATTCACTTAATTCTATAGCCTATTTAGCTAACCTACCAGACAACTCATGCTTGTGTAATATGTTGCATAATTGATAAGCAGTTACTACGATAATAGGATGACATTGAAAATAAGGTCTTAGCTTTCTAGATGCCATGATCAGTGCAAGTGCAAGTTTTTCTAATTGAGGGTACCGCGTCTTCGCATCTAATAATGATTTACTGACATAATAGATTGGAGATTGTTTACCTTGGTCTTCATGAACTAGAACAGCACTTACCGCTACTTCTGAAACAGCAAGATAAATGAGCAAACTTTCTCCAACCTTTGGTTTTGCGAGCAACTGCGGATTTGACAAGTATTTCTTCAAATTTTTGAGCGCCTGTTGACACTCTTCAGTCCATTCAACCTGACCTTGTTTTTAAGAGCTGAAAAGAATTTAAAGCACTTTTCGGATGATTTGGAAATAAATCTCCCCAAAGCTGCAATTCTTCCTGTCAACCTCTGTACTTCTTTTTTATTTGTAAGTACATCAGGGATTTCTTCAATGGCTTTAATCTGCGCTGGATTCACCTCAATACCACGGTTAGAAACAAGAAAACCTAAAAACTTACTTGATGCAACTCCAAACGCACATTTCTCAGGGTTTAATTTCATATTGAATTTCCGCAATATCTGAAACGTATCCGATAAGTGCGATATATGATCCCCTGAGTGTTGAGTTTTAACGAGCATATCATCTATGTAGACCTCCATAGTTTTTCCCAAGTGTTCTTGGAACATTTTGGTCACCGGTCTTTGATACGTTGCACCAGCGTTTTTTAGGCCAAAAGGCATTACTTTATAGTAGTAAGTCCCCCTGTCTGTTATAAATGAAGTTTTTTCTTCATCTAAAGGATCCATTTTAATCTGGTTATAACCTGAATATGCATCTAAAAAGCTTAACAATTCATGTCCTGCAGTAGCATCAATGAGTTGATCTATATGTGGTAATGGAAAAGAGTCTTTGGGACAAGCTTTGTTAAGATCTGTGTAATCTACACAAACTCGCCACTTACCATTCTTTTTTGGTACCACAACAGTATTGGCTAACCAATTAGGATACTTTACCTCGCGGATAGATCCATTGGTTAATAATTTTTGGACCTCATCTTGAATCACCTGATTTTTGAAAGTTCCTTGCTTTCTCTTCTTTTGTTTGATAGGTGGATAAGACGGGTCTTCGTTTAATTTGTGAGTCATTACCTCCGGTGGTATACCTGTCATATCAGAATGGGATCGAGCAAAACAATCTGCATTAGCTTTTAAAAATTCAATCAACTTACGTTTCACGTCTGGGCTGAGATTGCCCCTATGTAAATTTTCCTTTCAGGCCAATGTACAAACAATACTACAGCCTCCAGTTCTTCGATCGTTGTTTTGATATTTTCATTTTCTTCTGGTTCTTCAATGGAGTCAGGCCTTGAATCTACATCTGTTCACCCTTGTTCAGTTGAAGTTTGCGTTGTGGTACCCTCAACTGAATACTGTAATTGCTATTTTTCTTCATTTCTCATGCTTGAATCTGCTACGGAGTTAATGTTCCTAGATGTTTTTTGATCTCCACGGATTTGACATATTCTCCACGGTGATGGAAATTTAACGACTTGATATAAGGTCGACGGAACAGCATCCATCTCGTGGATCCATGGCCTCCCTAGAATTATGTTGTAAGCCATTTCCAGCTCCACTACCTGAAACTTTGTATCTTTGACAACTCCTTCTGCGAATGTAGAAAGTATTACTTCCCCTTTCGTCACGACGCTAGAATTGTCGAACCCGGACAAAGTATGCGCCTTGGGTACTAATTTTGCTTCAGCTTGCATCTCGTATAGAACTCTTAGCAGAATAATATTCACAGAGCTACCTGGATCAATCAAAACTCATTTCACATTAGTGTGATGTACAAGTAAAGATATTACCAGTGCGTCGTTATGTGGAGTTAATACGCCATCCGCATCTGCATCATCAAACGTAATGCTTTCTTCCTCTAAGACATGTCGCACCCGCTTCCCGTGGGTAATCGTGACTTTGGATACTTTATTTGCTGCTGTATACGTCACACCATTGATTTCTTCACCTCTGCTTATAACATTAACGGTCCTTTTTGGGGAGGGTGGTTTTGGGGGTTCCTGCCTATTCTTCATGTATGTTTGCTTTCCTTTCTCGCTGAATAACTCGGTGAGATACCCTTGCTTCAACAGATGATCAACTTCACCCTGTAGTAACCTACAATCTGCCGTTTTGTGACCATGATCGTTATGAAATTCACACCAGTGTTCGGGATTGCGCCTGTTTGGGTTTGACCTCATATCTTTTGGCCACCGCACCTTATCACCCATGCTTCTTAAAACAGCAACGAGCTCGGAAGTGCTTACATTAAAATTATAACCACCGAACCGCGCCTTCAAGTTTCTATCATCATCTCGTGACTCTCGCGTGTTGCGATCATTTCCATACCTAGATGATGAACCCGATTCTCTATTTCTAGATCTATGATTGTACCTTGAATGATCATGCTTGGACCGTGAATCTTTTCCAGCTGGGCCCATATATGGTTCGTACCTGTTTTTACCTGATCTCTTTTCTGTTTCCGCCCGTCTCAAACTTATCTTTTCTTCTTTTTGAGATCGTGAGATAATATCTTCCTCGATCCTTAACTTCGTGCTATATCGATTGTAGACGTCATTCCATGTTGTTGCTGCGAATTCACGAAGACTTTCCTTGAGTCGCCTCGTGGCTTCTGAGCTTTTTTCATTCAAATTGCTGGTGAAAGCTATAGTTGCCCAATTATCTGGTACACGTGGTAACGTCATTCTTTCACGCTGGAACCTATCCACGAACTCTCTGAGCAACTCAGAGTCCCCTTGTTTGATTTTGAAAATATCCTCCATTCTCTTTTCGACTTAATGTGCTTTGATAAATGAATCTGCAAGCTCAGCAAAAGAATTTATAGAATTTTCGGGTAAAAGAGAATACCATGTTAATGCTCCCTTAGTGAGCGTTTCTCCGAATTTTTTGACCAATACTGATTCAATTTCTTGTTTGGTCAAGTCGTTGCCTTTTACGCCAGTTGTGAATGCAGTCACGTGATCTCGTGGATCAGTTGTTCCATCGTACTTTGGAATATCAGGCATTTTGAATTTCTTTGGAATTGGTAAAGGAGCAGCGCCTGGCTTCCAAGGTTGCTGTGAATATTTATCCATATCTATTCTTTTTATTACAGGCGGTACTCCAGGTATTTGATCTATGCGGTCACTTTGCTCCTTAAGCTGTTTCTGCAATGTTAGAACTAAATTTTGTAAATCGGAATTGACTATGTTACCTGGTTCTCCCTCTCGTGATTCACTGGGGATTCCACCACTGCCTGAATTAACAAGCCCAGAACGAGGGTTTTCCAAAGTGTTGGTATTTGGAACTGGTGTTGATGGTGCAGCAGGTAATTGGCTGGCAAAAGCCTCAAGAGTTTTATTGACCTGTTGAGCGATCAACTTCTGCAAAGCTTCATTGATAGCTTCATTGTTGTTAAATTGAGTATTTTCATTTGAGTGAGATCCATCAGGAGTTCCTTCTCGAGATCGACGAGGCAAACTTTGTGGAGAAGGGATCGGAGTGTGAACATCTTGTGGATCCCCTTGGAGTTGATGGTTTCCTTGATTTCCTTGGGTGTTATCGTTAACATTTGACATGATTGTTGATGTAACGAAATAGATAAGGTTATGAAAGAATAGATTATCAGATTCCCGGTAACGGAACCAATTTGTTTAACCGAAAAATGGGATTTCAGTCAAAGCTTTATTTTTAGAAGAACTCGGGTTGCTGATAATCGGAAATGAATAAAAGAAATAGATTTTGATAACTAATAGATAGCAGAAAACAAAGTAAACCAGTATATTTAGATGATATTGCGTGTCTACAAATGATCAGTCTTCTCCCTTTTATAGCTATTTTTAAGTTATACGTTTTGCCTTTGTCATAATAAGGTCATTATGGACGATTAAAGGCATTAAATACTACGTTACATAATCATTGCAATTTAATACAGATCCTCTAACGTTTTCAGTATTTAAAGCTTATTAAAAACTGTATTTGGGCTCCCCTGTGTTGTCAGGTTCATTCTTCTCAGCTTTTAGACTTAAATAGGTACGAGCATCGAGTCTTTTGAATATTTGCTCGTGCCTCTTCTTGTGATTCCGCTCGTATCTGTTGCAACTCGTGCCTCTTTGCTTAATCACTATTCTTTGACCTGCCTACGCGTCATGACATGTCATCTTTCAATCACTTCGATATGCATAAACTCAATTTTACCCAATACAACGTGCCAAGATTACCACCGCAATATCCGACCGATCACTATTTCGGCCTTCTGTTATTTCGGTCTTCTGTTGGTTACAATAGCTATGTTTTCTCGAGCTCGTTGGGGGTCAGGGTCGATTCCGGGATCACGGACTCAATGCTCTTCGAGGACGGACATTGTGATCTCGGGTTCAGGCTCGGTGTGACCGCGGTTGATCTTCTGTCCCTCGTGTTCCGAGCCCGATCTACCATGTCGTAGACGAGCCTGGTTCCTACCGTATACACATAGTATCGTGTTCAAGTTAAGTGCCAATAAGAATGCTGACTTAAATGTTTAGTAATATTTCTGTCGATATCTCAATATTAACACCATATTAATTTCAACTTTCTTAGGAGTTAGTTTATTTTTTTCAGGTAAAAATTTATGCAAATTCTATTTAGATTGTTTTGTCAAAAGAAAACCCGTTTAGGCCAGTGGCAATTACGCCAAATCCTTTCCACTGCCGCGCCATTTGCCGATTAGCTTTGTCAAGGATCTAACAGTAAGGTGTTGATTAGGATCCTTTTGATCTTGTGTCTTCAAGAAACTTGGTTACTTTGCTATCGATGAATTATTTTCCATTGTCGCACACAATCTCGGCCGGCATTCCAAACCGACATATGATGTGGTCCCAAATAAAATTGTTGACTTCCTTCTCCCTGATCTTCTCGTATGCATGGACTTCCACCCACATAGAAAAATAGTCAATCATAAACAATATAAATTCAGCCTTACCGGGTGCCCATGGAAGAGGGCCAACGATGTCCATTCCCCACTTCATGAATGGCCATGGTGACAAAACCGAATGTAGCAGCTCCCAGTTGATGAATCATCGGAGCGTGTCATTGTCACCCATCACATTTTTGCACGAACTCTTTTGCATCCTTTTCCATGTCGATCTAGTAATAACCGGCTCTAATTACCTTCCAAACTAATGATTCAGCGCCTAAATGATTTCCGAAGGTGCCCTCGTGAACTTACTTCAGGACGTATTCGGTATCTCTCAGTCCTAGACATATCGCTAGTGGGCTATCGAACATTCTTCTGAACAAGGTTCCGTCTTCGGACAAGCTAAATCGGGCTACTTTCGTACGCAGGACCCTCAATTCTTTTGGATCCGAGGGCAGTTTTCCACTCTTCAGATGTTCTACATGTTTGTTTCTCCAATCCCAAGTCAGGCTTGTAGAGTTTATCTCAGCCTGACCATCTTCCACTACCGATCTCATGAGTTGCACGACTGCTCCTGATTTGAGCTCGTCGTCCTCGACCGACGACCCTAAATTAGCAAGGGCATCGGCCTAGCTGTTTTGATCCCGAGGTACGTGTTGTAAAGTCCACTACTTGAACCGATGTAATGTTACCTGCAACTTATCCAGGTACCTTTGCATTCGTTCTTCTCTGACCTCGAATGTTCCATTAACTTGGTTCACCATAAGAAGGGAGTCGCACTTAGCTTCGATCATCTCCGCCTCCAAGCTTTTGGCTAGTTCGAGACTTGCAATCATAGCGTCATATTCGGCCTCGTTGCTAGTCAATTTCACAGTCCTAATAGATTATTTTGTATATTTTTTTGTATAGTGACAGTCTATTTTGTATAGTGACGGTCTACTTAGTAGATGGTACGACACAAGGCGTCATCGATTTTGTTTTAAATACAATTAACTACCATATCATTTATGGAAAATCGTAGTTTTTTTCTTTTTCTTTTGAAATTAATTGATAAGTTAAGAAGAATATGGTCGATATTTTTATTCCAAAGACTTCTAGTACAAAAGAGACAAATATGTTTCGGACTTTGGCAAATTCTCGAGAAGTATATCTTTCACCTCTTCAATGGAAACGACTTGTGCTATCCGACGCCAACTAGTGTGACTCACGTTAACGAGAACTATGTTTTGTGAATTTTCCTGAAGGTTAATGACTTCTTCATTACAAAAACTAATGTAATAATTTGGTATAATAAAATAAAATTGAATGACTATTCATGAAACTAATCCGTTGGAATTCATTTATATATATATATAGTTGGAAAGTAATGGCTTATCTCAAATACTTTTAGAAAAAGAAAACAACAAAAGGTTTCAATGTAAATACCAAAAAGAAAAGAAGATTTGCATCAAAATGCTTAGCGTACATTTTGTTTTATTGTCAGAAACAGAGCTTCTTCTTTCTTCTGGTAATATGTCAAAGGCGAAATACATGAATGGCCCTTTCAAGTTGTCCACAACGGTCATTTGAACACCTCAACAGACCTATTTATCAAGTAGACACCTCAAATTATTTTTCAGTGTATCACTTAAACCCTTCAGAGTGACATGGCAAAATGTGTGTTCTACACTCGCCTTGCAGCAAGTGAAGCCTTTCAAAATTATGTTTATTTCTTTTTTTTTAATTTAACTGGTGGAGCCCATATTTCCTCACTTTTTCTTCTCCAAATCATCCGACCTTATGCCCAAACAAACCCATCTGCAATTCTGAATTAGATGGTCCAATTCCTCTTGAATTAGGGAACTTGAAATTGTTGAACACACTTTTTCTGCATATTAATCTTCTCTCAGGTCAAATTCCTAAAGAATTAGGCAACCTCACTGCCTTAGTCAATCTTGATCTTTTAGCCAATGCACTTACAGGAGAAATCCCATTTGAGCTCATTAATCTTCAGCAGCTAAGGCTTTTCAACCTTTTCATGAATAAATTACATGGTTCTATACCGGATTTCATCGCTGATTTTCCCGAGCTGAAGATTCTTGGTCTTTGGATGAACAACTTCGCCGGTATAATCCCCGGGAAGCTAGGCCAAAATGGGATGCTCCAAGAGCTGGATTTGTCATCAAACAAGCTCAATTGTACAATTCCTAAAGACTTGTGTGCCTCAAAACAACTTAGAATCTTGATTTTACTCAAGAATTTCCTCTTTGGTCCAATTCTGCCCAAACAAACCCACCGTTGGACATCTCCAGTTCTTTCAAACTGTACCACCGGCCCCACCCAATATTCGACGGCTTCGTAGAACCAGAGATCGCCGACAATGCATCGCCGATGATACTATTTGTTTTCTAAAATCAGATTATAAAATTGTGATATCAAACTTAAATTTCTATTGTAGAGGTAAAAATATCAAACTTACATTTCTTAAAAATATTTCCGGCGATCTCCATTCTTTTCGGCAAACCAAACTAGGGTAGGTTTTGGGAAGACGGGAGGTCGATGAGAGAGGAGAAAAAAAGAAAGAGAAAATAAATTAGAAAAAGAAAGAACTGATCTTTAAATTTATTTTGTTTTTTTTGGTTAATTTGTGTTAAGTTTTAATTACAAATTATACGTGTCATTCATTGATTGGCTCATTTGGCAAGTGTAACTCACGCATCTGGTATGTTGTACCGGGGTGTCTATTTGATATACTTAACATACACTTGAGGGGTCTACTTGATAAATAGGTCTATTGAAGTGTTCAAATGACCGTTGTGGACAACTTGAATGGGCCATTTATGTATTTCGCCTAAAAATTATTATCATCCCTCTCAAGTTCCCCTTAAAATCAAACACCACCCATAAAGTTGAATAATTGACATTTTTATTCTCCAATCTCAATTTCCGCCATTCACCAAGTTTTAAAATAGTTCACCAAAATTATTTTTCGTTAAAATATCATTTATAATAGGATGCTTTAATTAATTAACATTCACAATATCTTATAATCCTTCTTCCGTTAGTTAATATTTGTAATTCATGTCTTCTTCTTTTGTGGTGATATTATCAAGATCATATGTTGCTTGCAATTGAAATAAATAAATAATTAAATATATATATATATATATATATATATATTCAGTTATTATTTTTTGGAGCGGGTAAAAATATAAATTCCTCCTATTTTAATTGGGTTATTATTTATTAGATTGAAAAATAAAAAAATGAAATAAGAAAATATTACCGGAAAGTTGTGTTTTCCGGTCATTATAATTTTTGTGTGAGTTAGTGAAAGTTTTAAGATTTTTATGTGAGAAAATATAGTTATATGATTTTTATGGGGGAAAAAATCACAGTTATATGACTATTGGTGAAATTTACTCGATTTCTAACGATAGATATTTCTCCAAAGTAATTTGATTTTTAATAGAATCTTGTGATAAATTAGTGTTGCGGCCAAACGCACACGCAAGTATACGCGGTCGTCAAGTAATAGAGTAGTGAGTAGAGTATCGTTCCCTCGAAGACTTGTGATCAACTATTGACTGGTTCAAACCCAATTACTTTACTTATTCAAGAGATGCGTCACAGAATAAAGATGTACTTATTTTACTACCTAAATTATCAAGAAATAATCTAACTAAAGCAATTAACCAAACGAATAGCAGTTTCGAATAATACACAGTAGGAGAGGATATTCCAGGGTCACGGGCTAGTTAACAATCTTGTTGTGTCCTTAGCTTAAGATGACTAATCGATTTATCTGGGTTATTGATTGACAAGGTTTATATTACTCGTAAGAATCTGTCGACTTCTTACTCGCCTGCTCAAGTTAATTCAATGCCTATATTTCTATGGAATTAAGATTAACAAGAACGCATTTACAATTCCTGTATTTCAACCAAGCAAGGCAATTAGGTATATGTCTATCCTAATTGCGAATCCGTTCCCCGATGCCCAGGTTCAAGAACTTGCTATACTCAATCCTATATGCAATCTAGAATTCCCACTTTCGAGTTCAACTCTAGATTCGTAGATAGTATTCACTGTTAGCTACTCAGCAAAATAATTAATAACAGAATTAAATAAACAACCCAAGATGATAAACCAACTTGTCAAATTAAACCTCAAACAACAACATTCATGTTTTACCCATGACCCTAGAACAATGGGTTTTAGCCACTCATACTATTGTTCATCACAAGTATATTCAATTTCATCATAATTAGCAAAAACGAAGAGAAGAAAAGAAAAACTTGATGATCCAATTTCCTCCTTGCCTCTTGCCTCTCTCTGTCTTGCTTTAGCCTATGAAAACCTTGATAAAAACTTCCTTGGGCGAGCTTGACCTTATATAGGTTAAGTGAATTTTTTCTCCAGATTTCCACTTTTGCCCCTAATGAACCATCGCCGGATTTTGGACTAGCGCTGCCGCGCATTTGACCGCGCATCTGGCCGCGCTAGTTTGCTGAGGTTCTGTCTTGGCCGCGCATTTATTAGCGCTGCAGCGCATTTGGGCGCGCTAGCCCAGTTGTGCTGTGGCCTTGATATTTTGCCTTGTCTTCAACCATACAAATCTCCGAGGGATCTTTGTTGCTCCAAAATGGTTCCAAATCACATTTTCTAGCATAATATAAGCTCCTTAACCTGAGATATATACAATTCACAATTAGAGCCCATATTTCATCAATTAATCATAATATGACCTTGGAATATAATCAAGCGAAAGCATACATAATAGCTAAATCATCTAGATTTTGCCTATTATCAATTAGTATCTCTTTAGTACAACATAAATGTATATCCATTATAATATTCAAATAGAAAAATATGTTATGCAAAAGTTAATCTATTTTTTTCTAAAACTTAACTTAAATTCTTAAAATTTGTAAAAGCAGAAAAGATTAATATAATTTGTAGAGACATCCGTAATATATAGACTAGTGGCCTATATTTTTTCAATCACCAAAATTTGAAAATCACACAATCAATCCCTTAAATAGCTAAATTTTAAGATCTAATCCACATTGCTGATTTTAATTAAATTTCAAAGGAGAAGGCTGAAGCAGAGTAGTAATGGCGGGATTGTTCGATAAACAGGCGCAGTTCTACTCCGACGCACGGCCAACTTATCCCGGCGAATGGTTTTCAATGCTGGCTCAACGCACCACCCACCACTCTCTTGCTTGGGATGTCGGCACCGGGAACGGCCAAGCTGCCATCGGAGTCAGTTCTATCGCTCTTTCATTTGAATTATCAGCGTATTATAACTTGTTGTAGCAAATAATTTACTTTATTTTTCAGGTAGTAGAGCATTACAAAAAAGTTATAGCAACAGATATTAGCCAAGCCCAATTAAATCATGCACTACAACACCCGAGGATTCACTATTTTCACACTCCACTCTCCATGTCCGACGAGGAACTTGTGACTATAGCTGGAGGTGAAAACTCTGTTGATTTGATCACGGTTGCTACTGCAGTTCACTGGTTCGACCTCCCAAGGTTCAACTAACTTACATTTTAAACATGTCATTTATTCAGCTATCAGTAGAGAGGATTTGAATTTTACGTGTTCAATTTTTAAGATTTTTAGCATTGAACTCACTATATTTTATAGAAATGACACCAGATAGCCACTCTAAAGCGGTGCTATTTAAGAATTAGTCAGTGTGTCCTGAATTTCAGTTTTTCCGGGACAAAAATGTTCTAAATTGTCTTGAAGTTAAGATTTTTAGTTTAAAAATTCATGACAAAATAAGTACTTGTCGATCTCTAAATAGCATCCCTGAGAATGGCTATCTGTGCACTTACCCCCTGTATTTTTAAAGTTATATCTACTATTTTTGCAATTTTAACGAATTTTTACATATAAATTTTTATTACGCGTCGAAAGTTATGGGTCAATTGAACCCGTTATTAACACTACATCCGCCCCTGGCTATCAGAGCATCCCATTAAAGAAATATAACCCGGGGCACAAAGCATCCCGTATTCATCGCAGGGTCCGAGGAGGGCTGCAGCCCTAGGGTTGTGATATAGACAGTCTACCCTAATACAAACATTAGTAGCTACTTCCACGGCTTGAACCCGTCAATTATAGACAACTTTACCGTTGCTCGAAGACTCCCCTTCGAGTATCCCGTTAAAGATTTTCTGAGAACGTATGTTTTAAATTCGTTTTAAATCTTTTGAACAGGTTTTACTCAATTGTGAATCGTGTGCTAAGGAATCCAGGAGGTATAATAGCAGTATGGGGATACACAATGATGAGTGTTAGCCCTGAATTTGATCCAAAAATGAAGAGTTTTCTTAATTCAACACTTGCTTATTGGCACCCAAATGCTAAATTCCTGTTCGATGGGTACAGAACACTGCCGTTTCCTTTTGAGAGTGTGGGATTAGGTTCAGAAGGTAATCCAATTCCTGTAGATATACAAAAGGAGATGTCATTTGAAGGATTTTTGGCTTGGCTCAAGTCTTGGTCAGCTATTAATACAGCTAAGGAAAAAGGGATGGATTTGTTACCAGAAAAGTTGGTTAAAGAATTTGAGATAGCTTGGGGAGGACCTAAATTGGTTAGGTCTGTTGTCTACAAGGCTTTTGTGCTTGCAGGTAAGGTTAAACTATGAAAATTTAGGTTAATTTGGTTGTTTATTACTGGCATAGGACTAGTACTGAATTTCCAACAGTGTGTTGGATCGAGGATTTTATGTCAGTGCGTGTAGAATAACACTGTATCCGTTACCTTTTTATAGCGTTATATGCAAAAATAGTATGAATATATGTCTATCAAGTTTTCAACAATAACATATCCTAACAAGTAGGGTCTGAAGAGGGTAATTTGTATACAAATTTTACTCCTATCTAGTAAAGATAGAGTAGGAAATTAAAAATACGGTAATGGAGAAGAAAAGTAGTAACAACAACCATAAAAATAAGATAACCAAAGCAAAAATAACAAGTGGTAATAACAAGACTAATACTAGTACTACAAGTATAGAAAAGAAATATAGAAATGAAAAAAAATATGATCGACTACATACCTACTAACCTAGTACTAGCCTAATCCTCGATTCATTCAGTCGTCAAATTTTAAAGCATATAAAACTAGATTCATTCAACTGACCGACTGCCTGTAAGGTACATTAGGCGCTTGCATATGTTAAAACTATCAGGCCAGCAGCCCAAAAAAGAATACCTAGAACCAAAATCATGTAAAGGAAATATGAGAAGAGAGCATAAGGTCACCCGCTTATTCTCGTAATTTTGACATTGCTCCTTTTGTTTAGATAGTTAGGAAAAGGGGAGTTTGCATCTATACCCGCTTTTTGGGTCACGTTTTAACTTGGGTCCGTTTTGCAAAAAAAATTGCAACCGTACCCACTTTTTCGCGTAACTTCAGCATACGGGGCTGAAGTAGCAAAGACAATCATGCAAAACTTCAGCATTCTAGTAGACTGGCCTGAAGTAGCAAAGGCAATACGCTGAAGTTTTTTTGTCCTGGATAAGATGCTGAAGTTATTTAGTTCATTTGTAAAAACTTCAGCACTAAAATAGCTGAAGTTTTTTGTCCTGGATTCATTAGTTTTGTCATAAAACTTTTTTAAAAACTTCACTAGAAGATGCTGAAGTTATTTAGTTCATTTGTAAAAACTTCAGCACTATATAGGCTGAAGTTTTTTTGTCCTGGATTCATTAGTTTTGTCATTAAGCTTTTTCAAAAACTTCAGCAAAAGATGCTGAAGTTATTTAGTTCATTTGTAAAAGCTTCAGCACTATATAAGCTGAAGTTTGAAGTTTTTGAAAAAGCTTTCTAACATACTAGATAAATAATCACCTTATTCTTTCATAGTGTATTACTACTATAAAATAATCAGATTGCCAACAATATCTAAATCATAAATTTTGGAAACAATAAACGTGAAAAGAACATAATTACGTGAAAATATTCACAAATTATTGTCTACTACCTTACGTAATTATTTATAATTTGTTTTTAAATAATCTGATAAACATACTTATGGCAATCATCCCATGAACTGAAGTTTCATAACAGTACCAACAACAGCAGAAGAAAGAAGAAGAAGAAGAAGAAGAAGAAGAAGAAGAGGGGGCTGAAGTTGTTTAAAAAGTGAGTACAAGTTAAAACTTTAATTTTTTAAAAAATGGGTATAGGTTAAATGGGGCGACCATATAGGACGCCCCGTGCAATTTTTACTTAGGAAAATCATTAAGAAGTGGGCTCATTGCTGTTTCAAGCAAGACAAGCCCATTTGAAATCCAACCCAAACCATCACTAGTGTCTTCTGGCTTTTCAAGTGCCCCATGGCATTAAACCGCCAAAAAATTACAAAAATATGACATTTTTTCGGGTATTCTTTAACTTTTGATCCCTGCTTGTTTTATAGGTAGAATTTTAAGGTTGAAAGTTAAAAATATTGTCTATAGAGCAAGTAAGGGGCAACATTTATTAAATTGAAGTTATGCCAATAAAGCACGCGGGAACAAAAATTCAAGATTATTCGCTTTGAGGAATATTGTGTGCTACACCTTTGAACAACAGTCCCTGCCTTTTTCCTTCTAGTACTATCTTTTGGGTTCTGATGTGCCCTTAAATAAAAGATTGAAAGGAAAAAGAGGGGACTTCCGGTGCAAACCCTGCACGATTAAGGTGTAGAATAAAAACTATAAAAAGAATGTATTATTAATACAGTCAAATCTCTGTATAACAATCGCTTTTGTTCCGATATTTTTTGGATGTTATAGTAAAGTGCTGTTATAGAGAATATATATTATAACATAACATAAAAGATCGGTTCCGAGCAAACTTGGCTTTTATAGTGAATGACTGTTATATAAGGATGTTGTTATACAGAGGTCGGACTGTATATAGATAATTGTCATAAAAAAATATGATGATTAATTGGTAGATATTTCAATGCTTACACGGCGATCATGATCACAATATAGCGCTCGCACACATACAAATGTATTGAAAAAGGCGATCCAAAAAAAATAGTCCAGTGCACAAAACATTTCGTATTCACGCAGGGTCCAGTAAAGGATTTGCGCCTCTCAAGGCAGGGATGGATCTAGGTAGACCGTGTCGGGTGCTGAAGCATCCATTGACCCGGCGTAAACTATGTATGGTAATATAAGAAAACCTAGGAACTTGATATATTGAGTTAGTAAGAACACAAACCTAAAAGGTTCATGGGTGCTTTGGTTCAAAACTGAAGTTAGGGAGCGGAATTTTTAAGCCACACTAGTTCGATTACCATTTCTTCCATTATTTTTAATACTTTGACCTTTTCTTTTAGATTTCTTTTGTCATTTTTCCTATTTCCTTTAGGCTTGCTTGATCTCATTCATTAGTTTGAGGATAAATTTAGCTTCTTTTAGACGCCAAACGACGTCCAAACCCTTCTCCGCTTCTTGGATTTTCGGATCTCACACAAAGACAATGCGATTTCCAGCGAAAAGAAACAAGGCATAACAGCAAGTAATAAAATTATATTTTTGTTAAAGCTAGAGATTGAAAACATTTAGTAGAGGAATTTTGAATTTTTTTCCCATGCTTATCGTTTATGCTTTGTACAAAGTTCACTGTGACTTATGATTAGAAGACTGTTTTGGTAGTAATAATATTAACCAGTGTTTTCTCATTAACTTTTTACACTGTCTCGCTAAAATAGTTGTGCACTTATACTATATAATTGCTAGCAAATTAATGTTTAAGGACATGATCACCCACAATCTTAAAATCCTGGATCCACCACTGCCTCAAGAAATGTGATATATATAGTCTAACCTAATACAAGCATTAGCGATTGCCTACGGGTTACATACTTATACGGGACCTCAAAAAGTTTAAAAAAGAGGGGGTGGGGGGCAACAAAAATTAGGTGCTAACTGCATCTGCATTTGCCACCAGCTTCATGTATTTTCAACAAACTGAGGACCCCACTGCATATATTTCTACTGTTTCGCACCCTCCTTGTTTGCAATTTTTAAATTTTTACAATTCTTATATATGTCCAAACGTCCACTTGCCAGTGCAATGACTCTCTTTAATGACTAGTACTAGTAATCGTACCCGCGCGATGCGCGGTCAATATTAAAAAAATATTTATCACTTTGTTAATTTTTCGATGTTACATTTGGAATTATCACAATTATTTGATTATCCTATTCTATATAAATAGAATAGATATTGTCTAAATTATAATAAATACAATCTCCATTAAATTAAAGGGACTTATATAGTCATCAAATAATTTTTTCGTTATGTATTTTTATTTATTATATCATCTAATATTTAGTAATTATATTGTTAATAGAAATTATGACACTTGTCATTATAACATTTATTTGCCTCTCCTATTATATATATATATATATATATATATATATATAGATTTCTTTGACTCTCCTATTATATATATTATACATATATTATATTATATTATATTATATTATATTATATTATATTATATTATATTATATTATATTATATAGATTTTTCGTTTTTTTATTTTAAAATAATTTTAAAACTCCAATTTGAAACTACTCCCCCAATTTGAATTAGTAATTCATTATTTTATTTAATTTTGTTTTTTATTTTAAAATTATTTTAAAACTCCAACTTGAAACTACTTCCCGATTTGAGGGTAGTTTTTCTTCTCTTTTTTCGTTTTTTATTGGTAATTTTTTTTTTGCTTTTTATTTTAAAATAATTTAAAAACTCAAACTTGAAACTACTCCCACCCAATTTGAATGGGTAGTTATTTTTTATATATTTATTTTTTGTTATTTTTTTATCATATTTAATTATACGATATCTATATTTATTAATCCAAATAAAGTAATCAATTATNTTATTTTTTTAATTTCGTTTTTTATTTTAAAATAATTTAAAAACTCAAACTTGAAACTACTCCCACCCAATTTGAATGGGTAGTTATTTTTATATATTTAATTTTCGTTTTTTAATTATCTTTAATTATAAGATATCTATATTTATTAATCCAAATAAAGCAACCAATTAATATATATGGTATTTTTTTATTGTATTTTATTATTTTCTTTTTAATATGTATTTAAATTCAGAATAAGTAACCAATAACTAATTATAAACTAAATAACTAATTAGTAACCAATTATGTCATGTGGCATTTTTTTTAGGCTGCCACTTGGCTTAAGGAGAGGGCTTTTTCCTCTCCTTTTAATAATATATAGATATAGATTTGTGTGAAATTGCGTAAAATATCCGATCTTATAATAAGCTTTATGAAATAAGTCTGTTTTAAAGCATCTTGAACTCGTTGTTTGGTAACGAGTGACAAACACATTGTTTTCTATGTAAACTAAATTAGCACTAACAGTGAGAAAAATAATAGTGGTATTTTACATCTTTTAATCTAAATTCAAGATCCATTTGTGCTTTTTTTTTTCTTGATTTTTTTTTATTTCATAGATAAAATATATATTACAACAAAGGTGGAGGGGGACCTGAACCTTACCTCCACAATAAAGATGGAAATACATTCGGTCAACCGCATATGGTAACCAAGATGCACTCTAACACTATGGTAGGTTAGACCTATAAGGATGGACCAATTGTCTATCCAAAAAAAAGATAGTCAATTGATGATACAAAAAACAGTTTTGTTAAGCCTTGGTCAACTATACAAGAAGTACTCGTAAACCTATGAATGGTAAGCAAGAGAGATGTAAAGTTTTCTTCCATGTTCATGTTCATGTAGGAAAGATTAATGAAGAATGGTACATAATCCAATTCAAAGAGCTGGACTATCTTCCATTTAGCTTTGACATTGAGGTCAAGGAAAGCCAAATGGAAGATAGTTGATAAAAAGAGTCCAAATGAGGTTGAACTGTGCTGCTGCTGCCTAGAGATTCTGACAGAAAAGAGTGAGCCAAAAAGTGATCCATTTCCTGGTGGAATGATCCAGCCTGTGAAAGCGTTTGTCATAGAGCAGCTGAAAGGGGCACATTTGTTCCAGTATGGTTGAACAACTGAAAGCGGCACCTGTTGAATGCACACTTGTTCATGCTGGGATGTCTGTTTGATGGTCTGTTGCTGTGGGTGATGTGCCTGCAGTGAACCATGTAGATGTGTGTGTGTGTGGATGAAGGGAGTGACTTGGATCAAAGGATACTTTCTCAGCAGAATGAGCATTAGAAATGCTGATACCACTGGCTGAAACAGTACCAGTTGATCAAGTAAACTCCCTGAACCTGCAAAATGAAAAACACTTAGTGAAAGGGAGCTCAATCTCCAGGTTCTTATGGATTCTGGAGATGAGTCTGGGGAAAGGGGAGCAATTGGGATCCCTGGTCTAACAGCTGATTGCAGGTTCTTGTGACTGCAATCAGCTGAATAGATGCTCGTGCTGAAGAAAGGAACTTGACTGAAAGAGCCATGACTGCTTGTATAAAGGGGGATGCAGTACTGGTGAGAATAGTTTGGGTGGTGGGGTTCTTTGGATTGGAAATGGGATTTATCTGAGAAGGGTGGGCTGTAACTGATTTCAGGAATTGGTAAAAGTGGTGCTGCAAATTCTGCACAGCCTACAAGTGAGAGTACTGCACTCAGCACTTTTGATTGCAGTTGTGTTGTATTATTTCTGTGGGGATGATGGATGAATATCAACTAGGTTGGATTTAGGAGAATGAACAAAGGGGAAGTTGTTACTATTCTCAAAAACCATACCAGTTGAATGATTGAGGAAGAGAATGTACATGGTTGAGATGCCAAAAGAGGAGGGGGGGTCTCCTAAGTTCTTGTGGGGTCTAGGAGTATGAAAGAAAGGAGAAAGAAAAACTGGGTGGTAAGCCATCTGAGAACTGTGATTTTCAGGTATTTCCTTTCTTTTTGGAGAAGATTCTCCTGCAGATGGTGAGTATCTGGAGGTCTGTTGTGGTGAATAGTGTAGAAAAGAGGTGTGCTACTATGGTGAGCCTGGGTGGTATGATTTGTGTTGAACCAAGGGACATTCCCCAGTATGTTTATCATGAATGTTATGTGAATAGCATACTGGAAAGTGGTTGCTGAGCCTTGAATGACCTGCTTCTCTTTATGACCTTCATCAAACCATTGTTGTAATTTCAGGAGAATGAGCACAAGTGCTGATACCACACTCTGAAATAACAACAATGGGGTGGGAAGTTCATGAATGAGAAGGACCTGCAAAAAAGAGAACAAGGTTAGTGGTAGGGTTCTGTCTGGCCAGTGCCTTTGTTTGGTGAGCTTTTTGGTTGAGTGAATGTCTAGAATCATTTGGACAATTACTTCACCTCCCCTAACTTTTCGTTGGTCATCCATATCCATGAGAAGAAGTAGATGCCATGTGTGAAGGAACTTTGATTTTCTTGGTAGTTTTGTGTCTGAAGGCTGGGGTACTCCATTGGTCTTGGATTATTTGACCTCTGATGTGGGATGGTAGTGAGGCAACATTGGTGAAGTGAGCTGGTAAAGTGAGTTCATGACTGAGTTTTGAAAGGGAATCAGCTGGGCAATTTGCTTCTCTATAGACATGAGTAATCTTGAAATCCTCAAAGAGAGAGCATAGGAGCCTGAGTTGAGAGATCTTCTCACTTAAAGCCCATGGAGGTTCATTTTCCTCTGTCAACCACCTGACTAGGAGTGCAGAATCTGGTTCCAACTGGATTCTGGGAAATCCATTATCCAAGCACCACTGAACTCCTATTCTGGCTGCTTCAGTTTCAGCATAATTGTTGGTACCCTCCCCCAATGGAATGGCCATTGCATGAATGAAATGACCATTTTGGTTTCTGATGATGACACCCCCTCCAATCTTACCAGGATTGTCATTGCACTTCCATCTGAATTGATCTTGACAAATCCAATGTCTGGCTTGTTCCATGTAACTTGAGTTATGGTGATGTGGTGCTGGAGGTTTTCAATGAGTGGGTAAAGTTCCCCCCAATTAAAAGGCCATTGGATGTCTGGGTAGTTGGATCTTAGGAGTAGGTTGACATCTGAATTGACCAAGTATAGGACCCTATTAAGGGAAGACTTTTTGGCCCCATACTTGGCACTGCATCTGTTCTTCCAAAGATTCCAGCAAATGATGATGGGAAGAGTATCAAGGATGAGTCTATGCACAGTATTATTAGCTTTCAGCATCCACCATTTCATAAGAAGCAATCTCAGAGGCATGTTCTCTGTTTGGATGCCTTCATAACCACCATATTTCTTCCATATACCTCTTGCAAAATTCCCAGAGTTGAAGAGGTGATTCACTGTTTCTAAAGCATGCATGGAGAAACAAACACACCTGGTGGCTGTTGGATTGCTGAAAATTTGCACTCTATCATCGGTTGGAAGTTTGTTTCTAATTGCTCTCCACAAGCAAAAGGACCACTTAAATGGAACTTTACTATGCCATATCTTCCTGTTGGTGAAATTGGGTGGTTTTTTCTTCCTGATAAGGTCCCATGCAGAGGCACATGTAAATTTACCTTTGACAGTAGGAGTCCAGATAGGCTTATCAGGCAATTCAGGGTTGAAATGAATGGCTGTTTGCATGATTTCTGTGATTTTGTGAGCTGGAGCATGCTCGTTGAGCTTTAAGAGATCCCAGTGGCCTTCAATCCAGAAGTTGGACACTGAGATGTTGCCAGGTTTGCCCCCTTCTGTTCTACTGTGTGCCAAAGGCCCAGAACCAAGCCAATTGTCCCACCAAAAACTGCAATTCCCATTGTGAAGTCTCCAATGAATTACTGTTTCTGCTTCCTTCTTATTTAGCATCAGTCTTTTCCATGCTTGAGATTGCCCTGGGTGCCATTTCTTGGATATGGGATTGGATCTTTGACAATATTTTGCCTTTAAAAATGAACTCCAGAGAGAGTTTGTTGTTCTGAAATGCCACCATTGCTTGAGCTCCATGGCTTTACAAGAGTCTTGGATGGTTCTGAAGCCTACCCCACCTTCATTGGTGGGATAGGATAGCTTAGTCCATGAAGCCCAGTGGTATTTTTGTTTGTCCTTATCCATTCCCCAGAAAAAATTAGCTGCCAGCTTTTCAATTTGCTTCATGACAGTCTTTGGAGGAGAGACTGCTGAAAGGAGATGGATTGGTAATGATTGAAGTACATACTTGATTAATGTTGCTCTGCCACCATAAGATAGCATCTTGCCTTGCCATCCTTTAATTCTGCCCACTACCTTGGAAATGAGACTATTGAAATGCATAATTCTACTCCTTCCAATATACAAAGGGCAACCCAGGTATGTGAGTGGAGAGTCTCTTTTGTTAAAACCTGTCACTTCCTGGATCCTTCTGACAACACTTGGTAGAGCAGAGTTAGCAGTCATGAAATGGCTCTTTTGTTTGTTTATGAGTTGGCCAGATGTTTTTTCATAATTGGTGAGGATCCACATGATTTTCCTTAGGGAGGATCTTCTACCAGCAGTGAAAATGATAATGTCATCTGCAAAGCGATCCATTTGTGCTTGAACGCTTAATATGAGCACTACTCTTTCTTAAATGAAAAAAAAAAAGGATTTTTTTTTGACTTTTTGACGCGATATACATTATTTGAATTGTAGTCCCTACTAATTCGAATTCGCACTACGTAAAATTTATCAAAAAACAAAGCATTTCATGCAGGATTTTTTCACGCCCGGGACTCCACCCAGATAAAAGATGGTCATTATTAGTACGTTAAACTAATTGGAACATTATTAGTACGTTAAACTAATTGGAAGGTGGACCAAAAGTGCTTGTGGGATCCAACCACCTCTGTGCAAGTTGCAATTGGTAAGGATAACGTAACACTTACATTACATGTGCAGTCCTACTATCACACCTAGTGCTGGTGATGCAGCAAATAGCTACTAGTACAAACAAAACAAAAAATGCTGCTGCTCATATTCATTTTGGAAAAGAAAATTAAAAAAAGAAAGATAAAAAAAAGGGATGAATTGAGAACTAACTATGAAGTACATTGTCTAACAAAAAAGTTATCTGATACTTACGTTGGTAGAAAGTAACAGATACTCTATAGAATTAGAGAAGGTACGTGCAAGCTGGGCCAAGATACCACATTACGCAAACAAAATAATATGAAGTACCTTGTATTACTTTCTTGCTGCTTCGATTATGCGTATCATGAGCCGAGAGTCTACAGAAAACAGTCTCTTACCTGCTTTAAATAGAGATAAGGCTAAGGTTGCGTACACCTTATCCTCTCAAACCTCACTGCGAGAATACACTGGGTATATTGTTGTTTATAAGTACATTGATTATTGTGCTAATTAAGCATCTTACCAATTGCTTAGTTGGGGCAATCATCACGACCAATTAGATAATCTATTTAGTATTTCTCTCTGGATGGCATGGACAATGCAGCATGGCGTTTATGGTATAGTTTTTTTTTTTTTTTGACTGAAAAAAAAAAAGTAGATTTATGGTATAGTCTGATATGCAGATAGGATAATATGATGGCATAATTAAGTAGATTAAATCATACACGAATAACGAATTGCTAAAATATAAATTGTAGCCAAGTGTTCGATTCATTGTACTAAAAATAATAAATATACGAACTTTAATATAATATACTCCGTTAGCACCACAACTAAAGTAATTCTTTTCCAATTTTAGGCTTGAATTTGTATCCTCGTGTCGTAACATCAAAATCAGTTGATAGCTTCATGTCGTTTGATGTATCCATAAAGGGCAGCCCGGTGCACGAAGCTGTCGTGTTTATGCAGGATTTGGGAAAGGGCCTTATTGCAAGGGAGTGTAATATGGGTAGTCTACCCTGATGCAAGCATCAATGGCTGATTCCACAGTTCGAACCCGTGTGCACTGGGTAAACCCCCCACTGTGTAATAGCCTGCAAACCACACAGGGGATGTAAACCGCACTAGGCAAGCCCCGTGCGACAGGCTCAGACCCAGAAGGCATTGAGGGGGGATCGAACCCGCGTCTCCCGTTTGGAAAACTCCCTCCAAACCCACTGGGCCGTCCCTTTGGGACAGAATAAGTGATATTAATATCTTGAAATATAAGGCAATCAACTTAATACAACGATTTAAATTATATACTGTAAAAACTGTTAGTGTATATAAATGAAATCCTTAATGATATCATGTATCCCCATATGTTAATTGGATAATACGGTATGATGTTTTATTAATACAGACAAATTTGAAGTGTCAAATGGAACCAAACACCTCATTATCTAATACAGTGTCTAATACGACCTCTAAAACGACGTATCAAACCAATTAGTTTAACAGACAAATTAGAATACAAAATTTATTTATAGATTTATAGTTAATTGAAGAAGGCCCCATAACAAAGCATTTGGTGAGCAAAAGTCTTCTTATTTTACTAATTATGTATTAAATTAATGCACCCTCGACGATACCTGTCAATTAGAATATTTGTTTATTAGACCAACCGCGACTGATTACTTGATCAATCTTTCACAATCATTATATTCAACAGTATAATTTTCAAAAAATTTATCCTTAAAGAAGTACTACTAATATAATTTTGGCCAAATACTTAAAATAGATAGAATCTTTTTTCGCCGCTTAAAGTTAGAAACTTATATATTTGACTATCAATTATCAAGCTTCTTTATATTTTATTCTCGAGTAAATTTAATAATGAAACAAATTTATTAAGAGCAGAATTGCTTTAGAGCAAAGCAATGGGTACTTATAATGTCACCTTCCTGGTTAGTTAAAAATCATTGTATTTATTCAGCTGTAAGAGCTTTTCGCAGAATTAATTACGGCGGGGAGACAAAACAATATTCAACTATTAGGGTAATATAATCAAACTTTTCTATAAGGGTATGCTTGGAAAGCTACCAGGTAATTGGAATTGGTGTAATTACTAGGATAGTAATTACACAGCCTAATAATTACACAGTTGTGTAATTACGACAATCTGTTTGTTTGTCATAGTATAATTACGGTGTAATTACAAATTTACTGTTTGGTTGCACAAGTGTAATCACACAGTTAGATTAAATTTTAAATGAAGTAATTATCAAAACTTAAAAGTTAATATAATAAATATATGCCTATAAATTTTTATAAGTGTAAATGATATTATATTTGGTATTTAAAATGTATATTTTTCGTGAATATATATTAATTAGTAATCATATATATTCTAAATTAATAATATTTAGTTTAGATACTTACAAAACTAAAAACATATGTTTTATAAGAACATCATGGAATTCATGTTTGATAAAATAAATCAATATATATAAATATAATGTCATAATATTATTCAAATATTTGACAAAACTAATCTGTCAATTCTAACTAAAAAATGAACAATATGCAATGTGAGCCAATACTACTAAAACAAGTAAATTGGAACCATGAATATAGCATAATTTTTTTAAAACACACACAAAAAAAAGTTTAACATATATCAGATTCCAAAATAATAATAGTAAGTTCCACTACAACTTAAGATTAGGAAACATAATAAGTTTATAATCATATTTAAAAACGAAACTTTAATTTAAATTGCATCACTCATTGTATGCCAAGTTTGTTAATGACTTATTATTTCTAATATTAGGAGGTGTAGTTTCAAAAAAATAGAATAATAAATAAAATTTAAGCAATTACACGGGATCACAAGAAGAAACGGTAGAGAAATAAAGTACAAAGAAAAATATATTTTAAAATTTTTAAAAAATTAAAAAATAGAAATAAAATTTATAAAGAAAATAAATTAAAATAAAATAAAAAGGATAGAAACTAAAAAACAACCTTGTAATTACAACAGTGTAATCACCACCAATTCTCACCTTCCCCTTGAGAATTGGAGAGTGTAATTACACCAGTTCCATGCTGACCAAGTAATTACTTGGCCAAACAAACATGTCAAACTGTGTAATTACACCCAGTTACACCCAAATCCAATTCCAAGGTGGCTTTCCAAACAGACTCTAACAGTCTTGGATTTTTTTTTTTTTTTTTTTTTTTGCTTCTATAGTGAAGTGTTTTTTTTTTTGCAATAAATGTGAATATTACCATAGCAATCAAACTGAGTTTTTACATCCTATGAGCATCCAGTGCATTAGAGCATCTAATACATCCAAACCTCGCAAAGCAATTAATCAATCTAAGTACAATTGAAGCAATATCTACAGTGGCCTAATTACATTAACTTCTTAAGCACACAGTCTTTGTATCATCAATGAGCATTGGCTTGCTCTCTTGGACTCTGCATACATTCTTACCCTGTTTGCTATCTCCTTTTTGATTTGCCCAACACAAAACTCCATCTTTAATGCAATTTGTCTGAAGATCCTCCAGTTCCTAGCTTGCCATGTTCGATACACCATTGCTCCTATGAGTGCTGTTGCAGCCTCTTTCTTTATATGCTTCCAATGCCTTCTACTAATCCATTTTAGTAGTTCTGGTATTGCCTTATTTGGTAACTTGATTCTTGCCCAGTTCATTAAAGCCTCCTTCATATCTTTAAACCAGCTACAATCTCCAAACAAATGCTGCTGTGTTTCAAGTATTCCCTGATCCCAAAGGCAGCATTCTGCAGTGTCTGTTATTGGAATGTTCAGCTGCATTAATCTACCCTTTGTTTGTAATTTTTGTTGATAAGCCAACCATAATGCAAACCTATGCCTTGGTGGCAGTATCCTATTCCATATCAGTTTCATTTCCCTGTATCTTGGCAGATATCCCAACATTGCATTGTAACTTCTAATTACAATATACTGCCCATTTCTGGTCAGCCTGTATGCATTTCCCTGGTACCAGTTTGCCATATTATTCTTCAAACTATTCAACTTCTTCCAATACCAGCTGCAGTCACTTGGTGGCTTGTGTTCCCATATATTCCTGCAGGCTTTCATACATATCCCATGCACCCATCTCACCCATAAAACCTCCTTGTTTGTCACTATTTGCCAAAGAAGTTTACCCACTGATGCAATATTCCAGTTTTTGCAGCCTTTTATGTTCAGACCACCACAGATTTTTGGTCTACATAGAACATCCCAGGATACCAAAGCCATTTTTCTGTGACCTTCTACAGAACCCCATAGATACTCCCTACATTTCCTGTCTATTGCTTTAATTACACTTTGATGCAGAATGAAAACAGCTCCCCAGAAGTTATATACTGCAAAGAGTACAGAGTTGATTACTTGCAGTTTGCCTGCATATGATAAAAGCTTGGCATATCCTGTTTGAATATTTCTTGTGATTTTGTCCACTAACTGATGACATTCCACCTTGCTCCATTTCTTTGATGTAAGTGGCAATCCCAGGTATCTCATAGGAAGAGTACCCACTGAGAACCCTGTTGCTTTCACAATGGCTTGCTTGCTTTCTTCATCCATTC
>NW_017671479.1:36056-68278 GCF_001879085.1 Nicotiana attenuata
CTCCATTAATAGTCCCCTCTCATTCTTGAACACCACTTTGTCTGGTAATTTAGTGTCCATCTGTACTTCTACGAGGAGCCTTGCAAAGCTTAGCCCTATCTTCTTCTCAGTATTACTATCAACCATCAATGGCCTTCCAACTAAGCTACCAATTTTGCTTAGTCCTTTGGGACTCCAGTATTTGAAATCCAAACCAGGTAATTTTATCCATATAGGCACAGTATATAACTCCTCCTTAGTGAACTCCATATCTATATTCCATGCTTTAACAATAAATGGCTTGTTATCAAAATGATAGATACCTCCTTGAAGCACCTCTTTCTTCCCTAAGCTAGTATCAAATCTCACAATACTATTCCATTTTTCAACATAGAGACTTTATTGATTCCATGTTTTCCCCATATCCTTCTTACATAAGCATTAAGCACAGTAAATGGTGGGTGAGCTCCTAGCACATAGCATACCACTGCATTCTTCCAATACTCAATTTCAGTTTTTATGTCCTCGGTCTCAATTTCACAAACAGGTGTCTTATCATGCACAGCAGGTTCTACGAATTCTAACTTAAATCCAGCATTTGTTACCTTTGTTATGTCGAAATTGTCCCATATAGATCCCCCAGTATTTGCCTCATGGGCAATCTCCATGATCTCTGCTTCATCAGCCCACGATAATTTTCCACTCCCAGCCCCAGTTTCCGGCGAATTTGGTGAGGTTTTTGAGGATCCCTCACCCAATTCTGAACTTCGCAACTCCGATGGACTTACATTTAGTGAATTTTCCCTTAAATCCACATCAATTTCCTTTTCCTTCTTCTTCTCCTCACTGCATGCTACTGTTGCATCGCTTCCATTAATTTTCACTTTTTCAAACTGTTTCTCGAGATTCAGACCTTGCTTGCCTTCATCATTCTTCTTCCGTTGCTGTTGTTGTATATATTTATTATACTTTTGGTCAATATTGCCTATGTCGTTGAGAAAACTCTCGTTTTGCGCTTGACCCTTAATGGAGTTTCAACGTGAGGATAATTTTAAACTATAGTAAAAAAAAAAATCAAAAGGAAATTTGGAACTTTTTTCTCGAAACTTTTGAAAATGTAGAGTCCATACAATTCATGTTGGAAGTCCATTAATGGCGGGGCAAATACGAGATAATTTGCTTACACCAAAGAAATGAATGAACCAAAAATTTAAGCGAGAACAAAATTGTTCTATTTCATATAGTACAAATAATAAATTTGGAGCTTTTCCCTAATAAGTACAGCATGCGTACATCTCATTTATATGTTACAATATTGTTATTTGTGAAGTCTAATATTTCTTTTTTCTTTTCTGTAGTAGCAATATATTTTCACATTAAGTTCTCTATAAATGATTAACCATGTTTGGTACGAATGTGTGATATTCTTATGTAATTCTTAAATAAGTACATTCTTATTCAAATATTCAACATTTTAATTTCCGAATAATACTAAAATTAAATGAATGGACCCTCAATCCGAACTTATTGTCCTTTTAGACAAAGAGTAATAATTAACAGAAGAAAAAGAGGAATAGTTTTCATATGGAGACAAGAACTTCCAACCCATACTCTACTTTCCTCTTTAGTCTTTTTAGTTTTAATAAAAGAGTAGTCCAGGTATTCAATCATATCCATATAACAAAAATAACAGCAAAATTTATTGTAAAGTGGATTAGGATAGATAGGGGGAGAACCCCACCACTTTGCATTCTATTCAAATTGGCCCCAACATTTAAGGCACTTCATTACTTTGTCGTCCTATTTTCCCTAATCTATTGATTTTTCAATGTAACTTTTAACGAACTTTTTTTTGCTTTATGTCGGAAGGTTCTTCTGGCTTTGTTGCATCAATATAATGTATCATCTTCAAAGAAATTAGGCTTTTACTTGCAATTTGGATTCAATCTATATAATTCAAATTAGAAACTAATGTTCCAATTTAATAATTGAAATTTCATTTTACACTTGATTGGTGCGACATTCAAAATCTGCCGTGCCATTTTCCCTTTCCTTGCTTCCTCTTTTTTCTATTCAAAGATCTACCCTCTCCCCCACCCCCACCCCCCCAAAAAAAAAAGACAACCTGGTCCACAAAGTATCCCGCTTTCATGCAGGATCCGTGAGATGACCACATCTCAAGGGGTGTAATGTAGACAGCCTACCTTGATACAAGAATAAGTGGCTGATTCCACGACTCGAACCCGTAACCTATAGATCATACAGAGACAATTTCACCTTTGCTCGATCCAAGGCTCACCTTCAACATATTTTATTCAAGAAACAAGTATCCAACATTTTTTCGAACTTGTATGGTGAAATGAATTATATATAATAAAAATATAACACATATTAGGTGATCTTTTTTGAGTGAAATTTTCGCAACATTATCTTGTTGATTGATTAGATTCTAATTACATGTACATAATTATGCTTAATTTCTTTTTATTGCAATCTCCGCATTGATTTATACCATCCTTTTGTTTTTGGTCCACCTCCCAACAAAGGTTGCTAGGGTAGAGAGGAGTCGACAAGAATTAAAAGGGACTTAAATAAGTTTGGCAACCTATCGAAACCAATTAGTACTTCAAAGTTTTTAACTCTAATTATGTTCGTACCCTCTAAATTAGATAGTAAGTAGTACCACCTATTTGTCTCTTGGAACTTAATCATTTTTTAATTTTTTTTTGTTTTCTTTACAATTAATAGTACATCTTCCCATTGGTTTTTCCTTTTTTTTCTTTCTCCCAAAAAACATAAAATCAAGATCATTTAATGTTTTTAAATATATTTTCATAATTCCAATTTTCTTGTCCTTTACATCCTTTCGCGTTCAGTTTTTTCGCTATCGAAACGAGGAAATAAAATATACTGGTAATAAAATAATGAAAAGTTAGTTATTTGACTTTCAAAAAGAGAAAAGGGACAATCATTTTAACTCATGGAGTTGAATTTAACCATGTAATCACTATCTACACCACAATTTTGGTGACCCTAGGTGTTCTTTTGGGTCAGAAACCCCCCCTCCCCCCTCCCGCCACCCACCCCGCAAGGTGTACTTTTGTAAAGCTAGCAGCTCAATGAACAAATTGTGTGAGAGTAAAATTTAGAGTAATACCACAAAGTCCATAAGTAGAGCTAGTTTTTAGAGGGGACGCTTAGAATGATAAAATATAGAGTTACCAAAATATAACACTTGTATTTTGTGAAAGAATTTAAACATTTAACTTTAGAATCATATGGCACCGAATAAAATTATCCAGAACTATTATAAGCTTTTCTGGATACCCTTATATGACGAAATAGAAATAAATGTATACCATCATGTATTGAGAAGAAATTCATATAAATATTCCCAAATGTATCCTCTACCATCATGTTTTCTCCCGTCCTTTATTTTTTGTTTCTCGCTCGGTGTCAGATACCCGCATTGGAGCTCGATTATATTCAAATTTTATACCGCGTAAGGCCCCATTCGAGGAAAACGCTCCCTACCAGGGATTTTTCATTCCCAAAAACTCGACCCCGAGACCTATATATATGATTAAGGGAAGAGCAACTCCATCCGTTACGCTACATCATGTGGTGGTCCAGTACTCCTTTATTTACTTATTCTTATTATCCTACAATTCAAACAAAGCTCATAACGTTTGAGGGTTGATTATGCCCATATAATCAAGTGAAGGTGAAACAAGAAAAGAAAAACTCCAAACAATTGTTTTTTTAAAGAAAAAAAAAAGGCAAAAAATGTCTACGTCTAATTTGACTTTGGAAGAAAGAAGGGAACTCAAGTCATGCATGTTATAAGGTACTTAACGATAACTAAAAAGAAGCACAATTTTTCAAATTTAAGTCAATCAAAGTTACGTTAACTGAAGGAATATAATTGAACTGTTGAACCAAATAAAGGTGCTTTATTCATGCCATTTGGTTGATTATTATTTAACCAACATTAATTTAAACAGTTACATTTTCTCCAGAGTTGATGAGCTGTAACTAACTAATATAACACTCATTTTGTGGACCAAGAATCTATCAGAAAATAAGCCTCATTTTATTCTTAAAATAACCATATTATAAGGTATGAAATTTGCATGATTGGATTTTAGGTAAGCAAAATACCAAAACTTTAACTAACCTTTTATTGTTTTTTCATTCATGCCAAACTATGAAACTGATTGCTTGTTATAAGGATTTCATTTTATTTTTTTAATTTTCGAAAAAGTTCGCAGTGTTAATTTGTGGTATTGTCGTATCTTAAACCATTCAAAAGAGGATTTGTTCCAAATAACACTCCAATTCACGTAATGCATGTATTTGCTTCTTTATTCTAAGTATTTTTTAGCAGTTTTAATTAATTCGCTCAAGATACACACATATTTTTAGCAGTTTTAATTAACTTGCTCAAAATACACCCCGAGGGAATTAAAGTAACTTTTTACTCGTTCTTTTCAACGCCACAATAACTACATAGATTATTTATTATCGTACCATGATGAATTTGTAGTATTGTTTCTAAAATTTGAATCAGTGTTGCAACCTTTTTCTGCCCGCCTAGGTAAAAATATGTTTTATATATATCCAAATGGTCTTTCCACTCTACTAAATTTACTTACTAACATTCTTAAGTTATTATACTTTAATAGTGTAAAGATTTTTTATACAATTAATAATAATTTTTTATACAATTAATAATAGTTGACTTATTAAAACACGTGGATTATCCGTTTTATCATGTTACCAATTAGCGCGTATCATAAATTTTATTTGTGATTACCTTATAAGTAATTTATTTGTGTAGACACACAATTTACACCATGGATTAAAAAAATAAACTCATTGACTTATAAGCTATATATATAGTGCAATGGTATCTTTCATATCCTCTTTTGCTATCTTGGATTTAGTTTTCTAAATATATTGTTTTGCTATTAGTGACTTGCTATCAGTGCTTCTTCCATCTTTTCTTTTGTTGGAGGTGCTAATTATTTAACATCTGCCATGGCAATTTTAGATGAAGAAGAAAGTCAGTCAAGGATTTCAGATGAGAAAAGTATTTTAGGTTTTAGTTCGAAGGAGAATGACTTTGGTCGGAACAACCAAAGCTTCTTATCCCATCACAATTCTTTTGATCTCAGCCGTTCATCTCAATGCCAGACATTCAATCACAATTACACATCTCATATGGAGTCTATTTAATCAAGACCATTGATTCATTACGGCTGTAGACTTAGGATTCTATTTTGTGCATATGAGCACGTGACTGTACAGAAGGATTTATATCCTTATATTCTTTGCATAGTAGTACAATTAGTTAGGACTAGGCAAATAGAAATACTATACCTGTACAGTAGGATAACAAGATTTTATTCCTTTTTATCTGTATAAATAGATACATAGCAATTGAATGAAATACAGAGAATTTCTACACTATCCGCTTCATACAATTCCTTCATGGTATCAGAGCAATAGAAGCTCGATCTTTCATCTCTTTCTCTCTTTGATTGCTCTGTGTAAGGATTTGAACCATGGGTGACAATACTGAGCCAACGGTCAACCAAACTGCTACAGCTGTAGTGTCCATCATCGATTCCAATCATGACTATTTTCTTCATTCCTCTGATGCTCCAGGGATATCTCTTGTCAACACTGTCTTTGATGGCAGAGGATTTCAAGGTTGGAAAAGATCAGTGCTCATTGCCCTGTGAGCCAAGAATAAGATAGGGTTCATCAATGGGGCTTGTCCTGCTCCAGCTGCAGGTTCCAAGGATTTCCAGCAATGGAACAGGTGTAACGATATGGTTACATCCTGGTTACTCAATTCACTATCCAAGGATATAGGGGATAGTGTCATTTACTCAAAGTTTGCCAAAGATCTGTGGACCAGCTTGGAGCACAAATTTGTACAGTCAAATGGAGCCAAGCTCTATCACCTGAGGAAAGAGTTATCAGGGTTAGCACAAGGGACAAGTGACATTGCAAGCTATTTCACAAAGCTCAAACGACTTTGGGATGAGCTGGATTCATTAAATTGTGATGTCAAGTGCAACTGTTTATGTGTGTGTGAAGGAAGGCAGAAACTAGAGAAATTACTAGAAGATGAGAGACTTATTCAATTCCTTATGGGTTTGAATGATAGCTATGGACAAGCAAGAGGAAACATCCTAATGATGAATCCTTTACCAAACATCAATCATGCTTACTCTCTAGAATTGCAAGATGAAAGTCAAAAAGAAATCTATGTTAATCCACTTATCCCTCCTGATTCTTCAGTTTTCATGATAAAAACCCAAGGAAACTTTGCTCAAAAAGGAGAAAAGCAGAACCAAAAGGGAAATACAAGTTATCCAAGGTTTGGAAATAACATGCATAAAGGAACCAATAACTTCAACCAGAGAAATCCAACCTTCAAAGGAAAGAAAAGCAAGTTCAATCCTAATGTTTCTTGCAGTCATTGCAAGAAAGTTGGACATACTGTGAATGATTGCTACAGAATAATAGGATTCCCAGAAGATTTTGAGTTCACAAAGGGAAATCAAATGCAAGTGAGAGGAAATGGAGCTTTTCAAATGGGACAAGCAGGCAACAACAATACTGGTCAGGATGAGATGATCAGCCAACACCTCTCACAAGATCAATTCTCTCAGCTGGTGCAACTAATCAAGCAAGTTAAGGTTGGAGATTCGGCAAATTCAGGAGCAGAAATAAATGTAAATGCAGTAGCTGGTACAATTGCAAGATATTCTGGAACTTGTTTCTCAGTTTTTAATTCTAATGCATGAATTAATGATTCTGGAGCTTCTGAACACATGTGTTTTGACTCAAATGCCTTCATTTCTTTGACAACCTTGCCCATTCCTTTAAACATAAGCTTGCCTAATTTTTTTAAAGTCACAGTTACTCATGTAGGGAGAATAACTATTCTGCCTAATTATATTCTGGAAAATGTATTACATGTGCCTAGTTTCATATACAACTTATTATCTGTTAACAGGTTCTGTTTACAATTTCAGTCACTCCTGTTTTTCACTTCAAGTCAATGTTTCTTGCAGGCCCCTTTAGTGAAGAGGGCACAAGTTTTTGGTGAAGCTAGGGAAGGACTTTACCTTTTGAAACCAAGTCAAGACAAGAATAGAACAGAAGTAGAGTCAAGTCTTTGTTTAGATCAAAATATTTCTAGTCAATTATCAGTTTCAGTTCCTTTTTCAGCAAATGCAATTTCAGATGTAAACCTTTGGCATGTTAGACTAGGGCATTTGCCCTTCTCATCAATGAAACATCTTAGCTTTATCTCTTTACCTTCTAACTCTAATTGTTTCTGTGACATCTGCCCTAAAGCTAGGCAAACCAGAACTTCTTTCCCTCTAAGTCAAATCAAAACAAAAAAGCCATTTGAGTTAATTCATGTTGATGTTTGGGGTCTATATAAAGTGGCCACTTATAATGGTTTCAAATATTTCTTGACTATTGTAGATGATTACAGTAGGGGTGCTTGGACTTTTCTTATGAGTACTAAGTGTAATGCATTTGGTCTTCTTAAGAATTTTTTCACAATGGTGGAGAGACAATTTGGTTTAAAGGTGCAGAAACTTAGGACTGATAATGCATTTAAGCTTGGAAAGGGATCACTAGAGGCATCATTCCTCAGTTCACAGGGAATAATGCATCAAACATCATGTGTGGCAACACCACAACAAAATGGTGTGGTTGAGAGGAAGCATAGACACCATTTGGAGATAGCAAGGGCTTTATTATTTCAATCTAAGGTTCCTTTGATCTACTGGGGGGAATGTGTGCTAACTGCTACATTTTTAATCAATAGGCTACCTTCTAAGGTGCTTAAGGGGAGTTCACCTTACAGTGTGCTGTTTAAATAGAATCCTTCCTATGACTCATTAAAATGTTTTGGTTGTCTTTGCTATGTGTCTACCTTGTCTGCTGGAAGAGGGAAACTTGATCCAAGGGCTAAGCCATGTGTGTTCATGGGATATCCTTTGGGGCAGAAAGGATATAAAGTCCTAGACTTGGAGACCAAGAGAATGACAGTGTCTAGAGATGTCCAATTCTATGAAAATCAATATCCCTTTGCATACATCAAGCTAATTCCAAATTCCATTTTTCTTATTCCTCCTACCTCAAATTATGAGCCTCCATCAGACCATGTCCAACCTGATTTTGTCACATCAGTGGAGAATTCTCAATCACTAACTCAGTCCAGTAACCATAACATTCCTCACACACCTCAGTCTTCTTCCACTCCTTTTTCACCCTCATCTCCTCATTCCCCTTTACCTATAACATTCCCAGAAATCAGGAAATCCACCAAAACTCACAACAACCTGCATACCTACAAGATTATATTTTCAACTCAGTTTTTCTTACTGATTTGACTAATTCTTGTCTCATGGGACCTGTTCAACCTAATGTCCTACCATTTGCATCACTTTCACTTGCAAATCAGTCCTTAATTAATTCTACTTCCTATCTAACTGAACCTACCTCCTACTCTCAGGCTATGTTGCATCCAGGTTGGCAAGAGGCTATGGCTAAGGAATTGGAAGCCCTTGAATTGAATAGAACTTGGGAAGTAGTTCCTTTACCTACTGGGAAGAAAGCTCTTCCCTGTAAATGGGTGTATAAAGTTAAGTACAAATCAGATGGCTCCTTGGAGAGGTTTAAGGCACGATTAGTTATCAGGGGAGATACACAAAGAGAAGGAATAGATTTCACTGAGACCTTCTCTCCAGTTGTCAAGATGACAACAATCAGATGCCTACTTGCTATTGCAGTAAAGAAAGGATGGCAAGTTTCACAATTAGATGTAAACTATGCCTTCCTGCATGTAGATTTACAGGAAGAGGTATTTATGAAATTCCCGGCAGGAATGTCATCACCTTCACCCAATCATGTTTGTCTTTTAAAAAAATCCCTATATGGACTGCGACAAGCCTCAAGACAATGGTATGCAAGGCTCACCGCAACCCTAAATTTCAAAGGTTATTCACACTCTCTCAATGACTACTCCTTATTTTTTAAGAAATCAGCAAGAAAGACAACTATAGTTGCAGTCTACGTTGATGATATTCTAATCACAGAGAATGACCCAACAGAGCAGACAGAGCTTAAAAGTTTTCTTGATTCTGAATTCAAAATCAAAGATCTAGGAGAAGCACATTATTTTTTGGGTTTCGAAATCATCAAGGAAAAACAAGGCATGATTTTAACTCAAAAGCGATATACCTTAGATCTTTTGTCTGAATTTGACTGCATGGAAATGAGACCAGCCTATTCTCCTTTGGATCCCACTCAGAAACTTCGTTCAGATGAAGGAAAGCTGCTCCAAGATCCCACTTTTTATCGTCGATTATTGGGGAAATTAAATTTCCTCACTCATACCCGACCGGACCTCTCCTTTGCTGTGCAACACCTCAGCCAGTTCATGCAATCACCTCGCCAGCCTCATCTCGATGTTGCTTATCATTGCCTCAAGTACCTCTTAAAATATCCTGGTCTGGGGTTGTTTTTGAATTCGAGATCTGACTTTCAGTTGATGGCTTTTTGCGACTTCGATTGGGGGTCTTGTCCTCAATCCCGAAAATCCATCAGCGGATTCTTTTTCAGCTTGGGAGGGTCTCCTATTTCCTAGAAATCAAAGAAACAGTCTTCAGTATCCCTTTCTTTTGCTGAGGCAGAATATCGCTCAATGAGAAGTGTAATGGCAGAAATTACCTGGTTGGTACGTTTATTAAGTGATTTATCAATCGCTCCTTCCTTGCCCGTCAATCTCTTCTCCGATAGCCAAGCGGCTATTCACATCGCCAAAAATCCAGTCTTTCACGAACGTACCAAGCACGTGGAACTGGATTGTCATTTTGTCCGGCAGCAATTTTTGGTCGGGATCATCTCGCTCTCATATGTCTCTTCCACATCTCAGTTGGCCGACATCTTTACAAAGCCCTTAGCCGGCCCTGCTCACAGCTCTATCATCGGCAAGTTGGGAGTGGTTAATACCCCCTCCAACTTGAGGGGGGAGGGGGTGTTGGAGGTGCTAATTATTTAACATCTGCCATGGCAATTTTAGATGAAGAAGAAAGTCAGTCAAGGATTTCAGATGAGAAAAGTATTTTAGGTTTTAGTTCGAAGGAGAATGACTTTGGTCGGAACAACCAAAGCTTCTTATCCCATCACAGTTCTTTTGATCTCAGCCGTTCATCTCAGTGCCAGATATTCAATCGCAATCACACATCTCATATGGAGTCTATTTAATCAAGACCGTTGATTCATTACAGCTGTAGACTTAGGATTCTATTTTGTGCATATGAGCACGTGACTGTACAGAAGGATTTATATCCTTATATTCTTTGCATAGTAGTACAATTAGTTAGGACTAGGAAAATAGAAATACTACACCTGTACAGTAGGATAACAAGATTTTATTCCTTTTTATCTGTATAAATAGATACACAGTAATTGAATGAAATACAGAGAAAATTTCTACAATATCTGCTTCATACAATTCCTTTATCTTTAGCCGAGAGTCTATCGGAAACAGTCTCTCTGCCCTTAAAGGATAGGGGTAAAACTGCGTACATCATACCCTTCCCAAATCCCACTTGTAAGATTACACCGGTTGTTGTTGTTATATATAGTGCAATGATATATCTTTTCTTGTATAATAATCCGTACGCTAAACATCACTTACTTTCCTTTTGGCGGTTTACTTTTTCCTTTTCTCTCTAATTCTTCTCCTTTTAGGTTCGACAATTTTTAATTTTCTTTTAAACTAGGTACGATACTCAAGACCTAGTATTTCAAGGTTTAATTACAATTTATGGTAGTAGCAGAAACAGACATACTCAGGGGTAGATTTGAGGACAGTTTATGGGCATGTGAACTCATGGTCTCTCTGTCAAACTAGGTATTTTATGGGTAAAAACTTATTTGCACCGGGTATTTATACCTAACCAATAGATACATGACATGTATCTTGCATATGGACTTCAATCATTTAACCATGGTAAATTATATGCATTCTCATCTTATTAAATTAGTTAACCATGGTGAGTTAATATAGTTTGATGTAAACACCCGGTGTGGGTAAGTATTTACCGTATTTTATGTATGTATTTTCTAGAATTAGTCGGATATTATCTGTTGGCATGAACCACAAAGATTGAATGGTGCAGTTGGTTGAATATTGAGTTACTTACACAAAGGAACATGATCAATTCTCACTTAATATTTTTTTCTCCTTTCTTTAGTGGTGCACCTACGTTTTAGAAATCTCATATCCGTCTTTGGACATACATAATGTTAGGTCTGTAATAATATTACGAGCGAAAAGTAGTGTAACGTTTTAAACCTCGATGTTTTTGTATCTGTAGTAATATTACGAGTGAAAAATAGCGTAACGATTTAACCCTTGATGTCTTTATAGTGAAAAGAGAGGGAGAAATAGTTAAAATTTAAAAATCTAAGCATTGTTAATGATGCAATAATTATTTATACAATCATATTATTATAATTATATCCTATAATAAATACTAATTAGTAATAAAGTAAAAATAATAACTAACGTGTTATTCCATGTTAAACTAAATTGATCATGTAAAAAGTGTTTACACTGCCACATATTCTCAAAAAGTTTGTGCCCAATATATATAGTGACAACTGGTAGGGAAATGTACGTTTTAAGATACGCGGTCAAACAGAATTAGTTAAAATAATTTCAGTTAGCACTCTATAATTACTCCGTTAAAATTAATGACCGTTCATGTATTAAGAATAATTGAGCCACTAGCTCTAGCCGTTTGACTGAATCAATAAGTTAATAACCGACAAACAATTGTACTCCAATATAGTGGCGAATGTGTCTCCTGACATGATTTTCATTTAATTTACCGACAGTTTTTTTAATATTTTATTTCATAATTCCATAATTTTTTAAAATTGGGACACTATTTTTTTTCTTTTTCATTTTTCTCTTCCATTTTCCCCTAGTAAAAATAATGCATGGCTAGAAGTAGGGGTGTCAATGGTTCGGTTCGGCCGGTTATTTTATAAATTTTGTACCATACCAATTTTTCGGTTATTCTATTATGTATAACCAAAATTAGACTTTTCGAAACCGTCCCAATCACGTCGGTTTCTCTTCGGTATTGGCACGGTTCGGTAAATTTTCGGTAATTTTTTAAAATGTCATGTAAAAGTTACTAGTAGAAGTAGAATGCAATAACATACGTACTTTTATATGACTTAGCAAAACTCCCTAAATATTTTTACAGTTTAAAAGGTGATGAATTAAGAAAATATGAAAGATCGCTAGAGTATAGATCCATCAAATATTCTACAGCAGCGTAAACGAAACTAAGCAAAAATAAAAAAAATATAAATCACACAAGTGGAAAGATGTTAATCAAGTTGATATTCAAGAATAAAGTCTATAGAAGATTAAACATTTCAAAAAGATAAATCAAATTCATACGAAAGAAAATATATTCAATACATTGTAAGTTTGCTACTACTAATCGCTACAATACCTTGTGTCTTGCTAGTGAATATGCTGGAAATATTTTAGTTTCAAAGAAGTAGCATAATAGGTTTGTGAATTAGGATTTTGAGTTTAATTACTTGTAGGTTTGGAACTATTTCATAATTCCAAGGCCCAAGAAAAAATTTAATGCTTTATTATTTTTAAACTTAACATATAAATATATTTTTCACATTGTAAATTTATTCGGTACGGTTCGGTATTTTTTCGGTTTATTTTCATAAAATAAAAAACCTACCCTAATTATCGGTACGGTTATAGATTTAAAAAAAAACTACGATTTTATTAAAAGAAACCTAAAAATCGGTTGGGTACGGTACGGTTCGGTCGGTTTAGTCGGTTTTTAAATATCCATTGACGCCCCTAGCTAGAAGGATCCTTAACATAGAAGTGTTCCGTGTTTGATTTAGATATCCGAGGCTTCTTCCACATTTGCGTAAAAATTTTATTCGATGTGTTTGTAAAATATATTTGGATAATTGTATGGGTCAAAAATTACTCCTGATATGATCAAACCATGTTAAAATTAAGGAGGCATTTGCGGACTGCCACTTGTCATCAGTACGACTTCAACGAAGACCTGCCCAAGGTCGAAGTGGTTCTTGAAGCAATAACGGGTGCGGTTGAAGAGTTAGCAAAGATCAAGGTCGAGAAGTCGTCGTAGATCAAGGTCATGGTCGAGCATCTTAGACATTGGTTATAACGACTAGTTTTGGGATAAGACAAAAAGGAGGAGAATATTCTAGTGGATATTTTCCGTACCTGTACTATCAGGGTTTTTAGGAATATGTTCCGTACAAAGAAAAAGAGACACAATGCTAGGGGACATGAGATATTCACTTGTAAGAAAACATAGTGACTTTATAGAGAGAATTTGGCCATATTACAAGCACACGAAGACAACCTGACTAAAATTCTTGTCCAACTTTTCCACTTGATCCAAGAACAATATGAGTGTTCAAAGGCTCATCAATCATTCATCACTGTCAGAAAGAATATCCATAGATTCCACCCCTTTTCGGGTGACTCACACGTTTTTATTTATTTAAATGCCATTCGCTACTTATTATTATTTAGTGTTATCTTCCACCTTTTTGGATCATTGAATACCGTTATTGTTGCTCACATTTATTGCCATTCGATTAAATATACATACTATCTGCCATAAAATCGATAACCTTGTCTTTTGGATATTAATATTAGCTAAGATTGACTCTATTTTATTTAAATCTAATTGGTTGAACCTAGATCTAAATTTTTGGGTTTAAACTTAACCGATCGATCCTCAGACATACTTGATCTATACGAACAAAGGGATGATTCAACCTATGGCTATTAAACCTAAGGACTACGACCAGTGAAAAGACGACAACAAAAGTATGAAAGAGCAAAACACGCAAGTACAGAAACAAATCGCGGCAAATAAGAAAGGAACAAATGAAAGCAAAAACCAACTTTGATATTTATGGAAGACAAGGGAAGGCTCTTGGAGACGCCAGCAAAAATATATAAAATGATAAAACAAACTACTACTGGCGACCACCATCACGACCCACAACATCCTCATTGGTCTGACCCTCAACGACGTCGCTTCCCTGAGCGTCAACGCCATCACCGCCTCGATCTTCAGCACCCTCTCCATCCTCTCCCGGAGGGTAAATAGAATCATACCAGGCCTCATCCTCAAGGTGATCTATAGCATCCTCCCCGTCCTCATCTTCTTCGCCAAGGCGAGGCGTAGTAGGGTCGTAGCTAAAAGCAATCCGAGACTCGCGAGCCTTGACCCGATCATCCTCAAGGGCCGCATGCAATTCACGAAGCACATCCAGTCGGGCCTCGGCATGAATCCATTATTCAAAGAACTCTCAGGGGACGTTGGGGAAGCCAAAAGCCATAGACGAAGAATGTCGTGCAAAGTTGGGCCTTCTCGGCCTCCAGAGCAGCAACTCGGTCATAAAGATCGGAGGTCTCTTTTTCTAACTCCAATCCTTTTATCAAGTCGTTCCTCTTTAGCTCTCGCTATCGACGAGTCATTTTCCCGCTCAGAGCGAAGGTTTCGGTTCTCCAACTCGAGGAACTCCACCCTCCTCTACGCCTCCGACCGAGCAGTCTGAGCTTTATCAAGCTCATCCTACTTCTCGGCGACCTCGCCACTGAGAGCCTCTGCCTTGAACTAGCACTCCTCAAGTTCACCTCAGAGCTGGACCACTTGAGCCTGGAGATTGCTGCATTGGGCCTCTACACCCCTACTAAGCTCGAGCTCCTCCTCCTTGCTCCTCAACGTCCCTCCAAGGACGCTACATTTCTCCCCGACATGTATTAACTCCTCGTCCCTCTTTTTCAAGTCCTCCCTCAGGACCCGCACATCGCCGCCTTCGCAAAGCCAGCACCGGAGCTCCCGGTACTTCCTTAGACACGTGGTGTACTTGTCGTTAAGCTTCACGTAAATTTCTTTACGTCTACTCTGCCGTCGAGCACTCTCAATCTCTAGAATAACCGTCTACCAAAAAAAGGGATGTTAGAACCTATAAAGAAACTAAGGCATACGGAAAGGAACAGACGATAGTCGTCCTTGCCCTAGGAGCGAGACCAACAATGTTATTTTACAGAGTATGGTCGTTTATTGTCTCGAGGGTCGTACCCCCAATATCAGAACAAAGAGGACCAAGGGTCGGGACTACTCCCTCGGTATTTACAAGTAGATTACGATCCAATGGGATCGTAATAGTCCTAGAGCCCCCTTCCAACCTCACCTTGAGTTGAGTAAGTCCCTCATCCTCAACAAGTCCAGATCCATATCTGAGTCAAACTCGGTGTCCTCTTCAACAACAATCTTCCCTATGCCATCAACAGACGATGGCACATCCACTGCAGCCCTAGAAGACGAAGCCTCCTCTTGCCTCGGAAGTGTGAGGCCGTCGTCAAGCATCCTACCTTTAACCGTCTCCCCATGGGATGCACCAACGCATCCACGTTCATTTCCTCCAAATGCGAAGCCTCGGAGTCCACCCCAGTGCTCTCTCCAACATGCACTGTGGCCGTCTCTCGAAGAACGAATTCACCTTCTTCTAAGTCGAAAGCTACTGGCCTTTCTCCTCCTGCATCCACGGCTCTCCTCTTAAGAGGTATTAGACCGCCATCCTCATGAGAGATATCGTCGTCCTCATCAATCAGCAAAAAGAGATGGGGAGCGAAAGCAGTAGATAGAACGGAGGCAGGTCCTTGAACTGCGGTAGCCGAGGGAGGCGTCAACACAGAAGAGGCGGTCGTCGCAATAAGAGCAAAAGCCGAAGGTGTAGCAATCTTCCTTCAAAAGGATGGCACTGGTGCCCGGCTCCTTCGAGAAGACCCCCTACCTGGGAAAGAGACAAAGTTAGCAAAACGGATTGGCATACGATGAAAAATGAAACGACCACAACCAAATAAAAGAAGTTACCTGTTGAAGGGAGAGCCGGTCTGAACTTCTTGATAAAGCTCGGCCAATTGCGGATCCCTAAGACGTGGGGGAAGATTTTCTCGACCTAGTCGGAAATGCGCATGACTAAAAGGGGAGGTTGATTATTGGCTACAAGAAAAGGAAAAGTCCCTCAACTAATTTCGAGCAAGTAAAAGAACGCAAATAAAAAACAGGCACTTGCGTGTGTAATTCCAAGCCTCTAGAAAGCCATCGACATCAGCCACCACGTCCTCAGTCCTGATGTAGATGAAATTGAGCCAAACTTGGCAACTGGCCATATCGTCCATCTTCACCACCAAACATTTACCTCCGCGATGGCGAAGATTCAACATCGCTTCCCTATAGAAGTTAGGGCCGAAGAGATATACAAAATATTGCACCGTCAGCTCGACCCCGGTTAGCTCGGCATATTTGGTCAGCATTCTAATAAATTTGTAAACGTATGGTGCAAGCTGAGCAAGGCAGACATCGTAGTGACGGCACAATTTCTCCACCAACGGAAGAAGGGGAAAGAATAACCGATAAGGAAGGGATAAACATATAGAGTGCAGTATCCGGGGCGATAAATCTGTACCACGTCCTCACCGGGCGGGATTAGTTCGATATGATTCGGAAGGTCGAACTTGGCCTTGAGTTTCGCCAATTCTTTAGACGTCATCATCGATAAAAAAAATCCGGGCGCAACATCCGGTGATCGGGTGAGGTCAGACCTAACGTCAAGATTGCAGGAGATTATTTCATCCACTAACGGGAATGCTTCATCATCAACAATGGCAGAAGCACCCTCCCCATGGGAAGGAAGCACAACTGCCAAGGGAGCAACGCGGCTCCCTTCACCAACGTTTGAGGGTGAGTTAAACATAATGCAAAGTGATAAAGAAGAATAACAAACGGGAAAGAGTAGGAATGATGTAGGGAAACGAGACAAGGAAAGGAAGCTCAGAGAAGAAAAATGCAAAAAAGGAGGTTGATGCATTGAAAAGCTAGAAGAAACAAACAAATTCAAGTTCAAGAATCTCTATTATAGAGATAATGGCACTAACCGAAAACGGCTCGTCGTAATTGGCACCAGAATCGAAACGGCAGATCCAATCAAGGGTCACGGACGGATCGAAGCAACGTAAAGGGAATATGCGTTATAATGACGCATGATGTCATGACGTTACTCTAACCCTTGGACAAAATAACTCCAACAAATCGCTCGGGAAACTCGAGGTATTTGAACATGCGGCCCACAGAGGGCCACATTGCTTGTTCGACAGGACGTTTATGACTTTTGCAGTTACTCAATAAGTTTGACCAAAACGACATTATCCGCTCATTAAGCTCGCCTGCGAGGACGACCTCAATAAGCAGAGAGACTAACTGTATGGGTCAAATTTTATCCCTGATACGATCAAACCATGTTAACAGGCATTCACAGACTGCCACGTCTCATCAATACGACTTCAACAAAGACCTGCCCAAGGTCGAAGTGGTTCCTGAAGCAATGAAGGGTGCGGTCAAAGAGTCATCGAAGAATAGGGTAGAGAAGTTTTCGTAGATCAAGGTCGAGCTTCTTAGACATAGTTATAACAACTAGTTTTGGGATGGGACAAAAAGGAGAATATTCTAGTGGATATTCTCCGTACCTGTAGTATTAGGGTTTTTAGGAATATGTTCCATATAAGAGAAAGAGAGACAATGATAGGGATATGAGATATTCACTTGTAAGAAAATACACTGACTTTATAGAGAGAATCTGGTCATATTACAAGTACATGACGACAACCTTTTACTAAGATTCTTGTCCAACTTCTCCACTTGATCCAAGAACAATCTGAGTGTTCAAAGGCTCATCAATCATTCATCATTGTCAGAAAGAATATCCACAGACCCCACCCCTTGTCGGGTGACTCACACATTGTTATTTACTTAAATGTCATTCATTGCTACTTATTATTATTTAATGCTATCTTCCACCTTTTTGGATCATTGAATACTGTTATTATTGCTCATATTTATTGCCATTCGACCAAATATACATACTATCTGCCATAAAATCGATAACTTTGTCTTTTGGATATTAATATTAGCTAAGGTTGACTCTATTTTATTTAAATCTAATTGGTTGAATCTAGATCTAAATTTTTGGGTCAAACAATAATCATATTTACATATAAGATAATATAAGTATTACACCACTAAAAAAACAGAAATTAGCGACGAACAAATTCTGTAGCTAAACAGAAAAATGCATCGCTAATCATAAATAGCGATTGATTAGCGACAAATTATCAAGATATCCTGTTAGCTAAAAGTAATTTAGCGACAAATTAACGCAGAAGTTCACAATATATATATATATATATATATATATATATATATATATATATATATATATATATATATATATATATATATATTCTTGCGTTAGCAATAACATAATAATATTAGTAACTAATTTACTATTACTCTTAAAAAATTCTTCCAATTACTTCACTAGCTAGTTGCTTCATTTTATCAGCTTTATTTAACTTAATGTTTTAAGACAGAATGCTTCATTTGGGAATGGTGGAAACAACTGAATAATCAACAAAATGGATGGTAGAAGTATATTTCAATTGACCAAAAATATTTTGGCGGTCAACTAAGGATCTTGGATTACTTTCAAAGTTAGGAACTAATTTGTAGATTACAATTTTAGTACCTTTGTTTTAACTTCACTTGTATGAGTTTGTTCGCATTATCAATGCCAAGTTCGAATAGAGAAGGAAGATTGACAACCAACATAAAACTTGTCAACCCTTATTCGTATGAGATTGGAATATAATTATTGTAAATTCGAATTGCCCAATTTAGGTTGCAAATTGCTCCAAATCCTCGAGCCATTAAAAGGTTACAGGATTTGCTCTTTGTTGCAACACCTTTAACAAAAGGGGAAAAATACAACAAGGGTAACATCTCATGCTACAATCCACGACCCGCTGGCAAATAATAATAACAAATTCCGTAAAATTTCACAAGTAGAGTTTGGAAATGGTAGTATTTATGAAGATCTTATCCCATTGTAAAGGCATACGAGCTATTTTGTGATAGACCCTCGGATCAAAGATAAATAAAAAATGAGCAGTAACAAAAAATAGCGACAATCAACAAAATAAGGTGATACGGTAATTGAAGCAAAAGAAATAACAGATAATAAGAAAGATCTAAGGATAAGAGAATAATATAATACTACAGTAATAAAAAAGAGATACGCTCGAATACACTAGCTATTGGATCGAGCATATTTTGTTTTCTAGTTTAATACACAGTTACATCAATTAATATGCTTCAATTCCAAATAAATTCCGGTCAGTTATATGTAACCTCAATTTTTATGTATGATTGAAATATATATTTTTTAATATATTTTTACTGATATAAAATTCTCGATCAAGAATATCTAGCGAACATTGAATTTAAGTAAATTACCAGCATGATTAAAATTTAATTAATTAGTACTATATCACCTATGTAGACATAATTGTCGAGTTTATATGTCTATAATAAAGTTGTTAGTGCTGTGACGAAAGAATGAATATAAAACCTAAATTTGTTTATCTAACTAGCTAGCTGACAACAAACTTTTCCATTGTTGATTTGCTGTATTCCTTTTTACGAGTCTTTACCTATATTTTGTTTTGTCATGTATGTAAAATTGGATACCAACATGTATTTTCAATTATATTCCTCGAACTGCTGAAATATTAACCAGCATACTGTCATCGCAAAATATTAAAACCAATAAAACAAAACCCATAAAAAAAAAAGTACCCAAATGTCATTCAATGAAACCTTAATCTACTCATCGCAACTGAAATTCTAAATTGACAAGTTTCAAGCCCAAAATTTAAGGTCTGTCTGGACAGAAAAAACAGACAATTATTTTGTTCCTTACGAATAATTAAAGAAAGAAATTTTTAATGAAGGGGCAGGGCAACCTGGTGCACTAACTCCCGATATGTACGGGATCCAATAAAGGATCGGACAACAATGGTCTATAGTACTCAACGTTATCTTGTATTTCTACAACTACAAGAGATTATTTTCACAATTTGAACACGTGATATTCTGATTACATAGCACCAACTTTGCCAGTTACGTCAGTAATTTTATATAAATATAAATTTATATTGATGAAACAAAACCAAATTAGTATTTTAGGTCGTCCTTGTCATTTCAACAAAGTAATGGAATAATACAACATATTTTCAGCTAATAATTAATGATACAATGGTTAGCGTAAGCCACTCATTTTTTTGTAATGGAGGAAAAAGGCAATGGCATTTCAGTAATTCTAACAAAAAGCAAGACTTCTTTCATAAACACCATGATATTTTATAGTAACAAATGTACAACTTTTTTCAATTAAACAAAACCATAAAATATTAATCTAATCCAAAAAATTTGATCTAACTCCACCCACCCTTACCTATTCTTATTCACTTTATACTATATTAAATTATATACACATTTCTTATCACCCTCTTGAATATTTCTTCTTTATTATTCATAGTGTCCAAACAAATACAAGAACTTTGCTTTACAAAAAATGTACAGATTTTTTGTTCACTCTGTAAGAAGAAGCTAAAGAAGTAACCTTTGCCCAGAACCACAAAAACCCAGTTCAGAGAAAATTCAAGAACTGAAATTTTTCTATTTTTTTCACATTTTCTTATTCTCATTGTTCTTAATTCCCAAAAGGGTGTCTTCAAGATTAGTAAAGTTTCAATTTTTTCACCTCAGTGGGTGGTAAAGTTTCAATCTTTACATCATTGTTATATAATGTGGAGGAGTCTGATCGGAGAAACGCCGTCCATGGCGGCGATTTGATGGGTCCGAGGTTGTTGTTAGCAGTGTTTTGTTTTGTTAAACGCAGCGTTTCATGGAGTTGAAGATTTGGTGTTGTAGTAGTAGTAGTAGAAGTGCTTTAAGTGTTCATTCAAAATCCAGCTCTTCAGCTAAGCTTCGATTTGCTGTATTTTTCCCTCAGGTAAGCTTTTTTTTTTAATTTTAAAATAAGGGAATTTAGGGTTTATTATTTCATTTTTTTTGGTTAATTGTGTTTTTATTTTTGGGAGAATATGCTGGTACCTTAATACTAGGAATGTTGAGTTTTGGGAAGCTGTTTGGATAGTTGGAAAATTATCTGAAGTTAAAAAGAGGAAAATTTTAAGGTGTTTTCTTACTTGTAACAGATTTTGGAGACTTAGGAATTTTTTTGTTTTTTGGATCTACTGAAGTTATGTTGCTCTTTTACCCTCAAGAACTTGTTGCATTTTATGGTAATTTCCATTTATAAGATCTTCTTGTTCCTTATGAAGTTTCATTTTCTACTTCTTTTTTATTTTGGGCAATGGGTATTTTGATAAACTTAGTATATTTGATTAATTAGCTCAAATAAGGGTAAAATTTTTCACCTTTGTGGTTGAATTGGAGTTTAAAGATTGGGGGTTTTCTGCTAGGGGTTAATATCTGTATTTTCACTGATAGTGATGGACTTTATTCAGCTTGGGGTAATAGTTAATTTTTTGTAAGGTTCTTAACCAGCTCTAGTATGCTTTAGTGTTTGTAAGGTTCTTGGCCAGCTCTAGTAAGCTTGTGGATTTGGTTTGAACTGCTTATGGATTTCAATTTTGATGTAGATTTTGGAGATTAGCTGTTAATCTTAGGAAGAGACATTTGAATTTTTCTTTTAATGTTTTGAGCATCTATTTCTTAATCTTAACAATGCTCGAGGCATAGTTTTTCCCTGCTCCATTGGTTAAGGTGTTATGGTGATAACATTTAGAAAAAGAAAAGCTAGATTTTGATTGATGTTGTTTCTGAAATCTTCTGTATCTTGCCTCTCTTAGGTTCTATTGCTACTAGTGTGTTTAGAGACCAGTTTAGCAACTTTGCCGGACCATGAATTGTTTAGACAAGAAGATAAGAGTACCATATCCCATTCTTGCATCCATGATCAGATAATTGAACAAAGAAAAAGACCTGGTTTGCAAGTGTATTCCGTCACTCCTCAGGTGTATGAGGAGTCTGTGGTTTCAAACCCGCCTCACCGTAGAGGAAGGGCATTGCTTGAAATTCCCAAAGAACAAAATGATGTCATGCAACCCATTAGAATCTTTTTGAATTATGATGCTGTTGGTCATTCATCTGAGAGAGACTGTCAAAAAGTCGGGGACATTGTGAAGGCAAGTACTTATCATCTGTTGGAAAATGTTTATGAGAAATTTGATATATGTCTTTACTGATCTATCAATTTTCTTTCTGCTTAATTAGCTCGGGGAGCCAGCAGGCGCTTCTTTTTCTGGTACATCTTCTTGTAATCCACATGGGGATCCTCCAGTTTATGGTGATTGCTGGTATAACTGTACTTTAGATGATATAGCTGGGGAGGACAAAAGGCATCGGCTTCGCAAGGTTATCCTCTTTTTCTTCACTGTTCTTAAATTGTCCCAGATGAGCATGTCTCTGGATTTTTCTGCTGCAAATTGATCTAGTATTTGCATGTTGAAAATACCTGGCAAGATTAGTGAATCTTTTAAAAAAAAATTACCGATGAAAATGAACATGCGTGAGAAGACTATCTATGTCATGCAATGCCATTTCTAATGCCAGTAATTAGTATTTGAGCGAGGCCATGTTTTGTATAGTATGTATTCCACAAAGTCTCTGAATATACAGTCACGGACTTGACAAGTTAGTAGTTGCGTTGTCTTTGATAAAACACAATAATTTAATATTTTTACTGGATCCAATACAGGCTCTTGAGCAGACAGCAGACTGGTTTAGAAGAGCATTAGCTGTTGAACCAGTTAGGGGAAACCTGCGGTTAAGTGGATATTCTGCTTGTGGACAAGATGGAGGTGTACAACTCCCAAGGAAATACGTTGAAGGTAATTTTATTCGGATTATTATCTGTTTGGCATTCCTGATGTTCTGTTGCAATCTTTTCATTTCTATTTGGTTCATTATTGTCGTGTTCGGGAAGAAATTATCATATTTTTTTCCATGTATACTTCAGAGGGTGTTGCAAATGCGGATTTGGTTCTTTTGGTGACTACAAGGCCAACAACAGGCAACACTCTTGCGTGGGCTGTAGCATGTGAGCGTGATCAATGGGGTCGTGCTGTTGCTGGTGAGTGTTTTGTGAGCAAAAGCATGTCATTGCATAAATTTTATATGGACACAGCTGCTAATCTGACATTTTCCATTTTCAGGGCATGTCAATGTTGCTCCTCGCCATTTAACTGCTGAAGCAGAAACTTTACTTCAAGCTACTTTGATACATGAAGTGATGCATGTTCTTGGATTTGATCCTCATGCCTTTTCTCATTTCCGTGATGAGAGGAAGCGTAGACGTAGTCAGGTAATTGTCAATTTTTGCATGTGCTATAACCTTGCAGAGGAGCACCAGTAGAAACTCATGTTAGTAAGAGTTCATCGACTGCACTATATCTCCCTTCACCTGCAGGCTGCAGTGGTGATCTCTTGAAAAAAATCACCAAGAAAAAGTTATGTGTATTCCCATTTCCAAGTAGAAGATATACACAAATTCTGATATCCTTATGTTAGTGTTGCTGCAGAAACAAAAAATATGGTGGTAGACTAAAATTTTCCTTTCTCTTTTCGAGGAACTAAGAAATAGGTCGGCCAAAAATGTGATACATCTACCTAAACATGGAACAAATGTACCGAGTTTTATTTATAAAAACAATAAAAGACTAAGCATGATGTGCACTTTCGTTGGTTTTGTAGTAGAAAATGACATTTGTTTTTATTATGGTTTATCCATTTCGTAAACAACTTTTAGTACATCTTATTTTGGAATTATGTCAAATATACAGAGATGAACGATTATTGTCCACTAATTTGGTTTCTGGGAGATTTAGGAAAGCCCTAACATAATTTTCTCTTTTCTGTGGTCAATTGTGTTCAAACTGTTGAAAGCGTTTGCAAGTTGGTTCTTCTGTTAACTTTTTTGAGAAAAAGCATATGCTTAGTCAATTTTTTTTTTTTTTTTTTTTTTTTTTAATTTCGGTAACTTGATAAGCATATGGTTAGTCAATTGATATGATCATCTTCCGTTATTCTTTTGTGGTTATTTCAAGAGTGCAACAGGCAATTCATTAGTCAATTGAAAGAAGTCGGAATGTAGGAAAAAAGAGACTAGAAGGTGGGGTGAAAGAGATCCGAAGGGGAAATGTTTTCAAAGTGTTGAAGTATAGGGGTTCAGCTTATTATTATTGTGTTCTATCCTCTTCCCTTTTAGTAGCAATTCGATGTTCGGCAACTACATTATACTCCAAATATAGGAGATTTTATGTTCATTATTATGTCAAACCTTATAAATAGTTTATTTGAACAATTGGAAGTTGCGAATGATGCTCAAACTTGCCCGAACTGATTTAATTCCTCCTAGTCTACAATTTTTGGTGCTCTCTCCTCTTGTTTGCTGTAACTTGTCACTGTTATAGGGCATATAGGATTCCCAAAAGTGAAGCACCTCCTCTCTCTGTCAACTATTGTGGACTATCCCAAATTTCCTTTTGGATCTAATATTTGCCTTTGAGGAATTCCCAACTTTTATCTTCTACAGCATCTGTAAAGGATATTGCCTCTTTCTCCAGTTCGTGTGCCCATTTCTGGATATATCAAAAATCCTTTCAACATACGCATTTTCTTCATTATCTTTATTTGCTAACAAGGAATTCTGTATTGTGCTATTTTTCAGACAGTTAAGGGTCCTGAACCTGGTTATGCCGAAGCCTGATGTGCATTTACTTGTCATTTCTATCTGTAGGTTACTGAACAGGCAATGGATGAAAAGCTTGGACGAATGGTAACTCGAGTGGTGCTTCCTCGAGTTATCATGCATGCTCGCTATCACTATGGGGTATATTCTATAGTATTTCATTTTCATAAGTTTTCCTTCTCTAATTCCTATAGCGTATGCTAGCTAGTTGTTTTTAGCCAAGTTAAATTTATGGGCAAAGCTATAATACCTTTAACCAGTTTATCCCTTCAGGCATTCTCCGAGAATTTCACTGGACTGGAACTAGAAGATGGAGGTGGACGTGGTACATCAGGTTGATAATTCTCTCTTCTTCCGGTCTTTGAATATGTCCCTCTGAGATACACGCACTTGCATTTTCATGGTTCCAGGATGTCAACTTTATAGAGTGTATTTTGCTAAATAAATATGGATCCATTGTGTAATTAACAAATTGGTGCAGGTTCTCACTGGGAGAAAAGGCTATTGATGAATGAGATTATGACGGGGTCGGTGGATACAAGATCAGTGGTTTCAAAAATGACTCTTGCGTTACTTGAGGACAGTGGATGGTACCGCGCTAATTATAGCATGGCTGACCGTCTTGATTGGGGTCGCAACCAAGGATCTGAATTTGTTACCTCTCCCTGCAATCACTGGAACGGAGCCTATCATTGTAACACTACCCAGTTATCTGGATGTACATATAATAGGGAGGCAGAAGGTTATTGTCCACTTGTAAATTATAGTGGGGATCTTCCTCAATGGGCTCGTTATTTTCCACAGGCTAACAGAGGTGTGCCATTATTACTATGATAATTTCAAAGCCATTGAAAACTGATTTTTGTCTTGGATACACAATCTTCTTGTCTACTTTGAACTTTTCCGAGAAATAAGTTAACTAATAATATCGTTGGGTAAATTCCAATTACCATTCACAAACCAATATTACTGCTTTAATAAGGTTCTAGAACGAGCTTCTTTTTTTGTAACTTATGGTGGATGGCTGTTGCAGGTGGTCAGTCATCGTTGGCCGATTATTGCACTTATTTTGTTGCTTACTCTGATGGATCATGCACAGACACCAATGGTGCTCGTGCACCTGACAGAATGTTAGGTGAAGTGAGAGGAAGTAGTTCAAGGTGAGGCGTTCTTCTGTAGCTTTTGGAGATCTACATCTAATTGGATATTTAGCTCACTAGTTTTAGTTTGAATCAATACAGGTGCATGGCTTCATCTTTAGTGCGTACTGGATTTGTACGTGGTTCTATGACCCAAGGCAATGGTTGTTATCAGCATAGGTGCTCAAACAATTCGTTAGAGGTATGGCTTCGGAAATTACTCGTCTGTTCTATGCAGTTATTCATCTTTTCTTTTCATTTAGTTGCTTGTGCAAGAGAATGTATTTGTGAGCTCATGAGAAGATACTAACTAGAGATCATTCTCTTCCATTCCTTTCTATTTTCATTCTCCGAGTTTGCAGTTTGGAGATCCAAAAATATGAACTTATAATATTTGCAATATGCCTAGTCCACAATATACTAAATAACTCTACTCCTATTGATCCATATCTTTTTGGAATGGACTTTAGTACCTACAAGAAACAACATTCCTCTGAAGCATAACTGTAACTACATCGTGAATATTCCCTTCTAATAGTAGAAGGCTATTTAACCATCCTCATAGTTTGACTAAGAGACAAAAAGAGAAATACTGAATGTACTTATCCTATTGTTTTTGTTAGAAAAACGATAAACAGCCGTTGGAAAATGTGGAAATAACATTTATGTCCTATCAAAATCAAAATTGAAATAAGATGGGATTGTATTACTGAAGTCAGTCTGCGTACAGGAATATTGTAAATTGTCATTTAAGGAGAGAGGTCTATATTTTACGACGGACTAAAATCGGCAGTGGGTCATTAAAAATGGTAGTGGCAAGCTTCATGTTAATTTCTGTAATGCTAGTAGTGGAATTTTCGTATTCCTCTTTCTGTGCTCTAGATCTAAGGTATTTATCCTAGTTCACTTCTTCCAGCTTAAATTATATTTGAAAAAAAAAAATCTTGGGGAAGAGTAGCTCACGTTTATCTGTTATCTGGTGAAATTTCCACACAGGTTGCTGTAGACGGCATTTGGAAAGTTTGTCCTAAAGCTGGTGGACCTATCCAGTTTCCTGCCTTTAATGGTAATACTAATTGTGCTACTTTTGGTTAATCACTAAAGTGTCTCTTTGTTTATTTATGCAACTTTAACCCTCCTTTTCGTTTACTTAATTTTTTTTTTCAATTGTAGGTGAGCTCATATGCCCAGCTTACCATGAACTCTGTGATGTGGATCCAGTTTCTTTGTCTAGTCATTGTCCCAATTCATGCAATTTCAATGGAGATTGCTTAGGTGGAAAATGTCAATGCTTTATTGGCTTTGGTGGTCATGATTGTAGCAAACGTAAGCTGCCGTACTTTTTCTGTGCTTTTGTAAACTTTTGGAAAGTCTGTTTAATTGGTGTAGTAACTTCTGCTTTCTATTTACAGGCTCCTGTCCTGGGAATTGTAGTGGACATGGCAAGTGTCTTGGGAGTGGTGTTTGTGAATGTCAAAATGGGTATACGGGCATCGACTGTTCCACAGGTAATGTAGTATTATTGAAGCCAAATACTGTCAGTAGCATATGTTAGCTGTAAAAATAGTCAACTTAGTATGTCGAACCAGCTCATAATTCTTGGAATAGCAACAAACAACAAAAACAACAACAACCCAGTGTAATCCTACAAGTGGGGTATGGGAAGGATAGTGTGTACGCAAACCTTACCCCTGCCTTGAGAAGGTAGAGAGGTTGTTTTCGGTAGACCCTCGGCTCAGGAAAGATAAAAAGGAAGGAAATTCTTGGAATAGCAAGTCACTTTTTTTTTTGACTAAAACAAATTATTTTTGAAATGGAGCTTGGAAGTAATGGAATTGAAGAAACCATTAGGTAGAGAAATATCTTGTAACGTTAAATTTGACTACTCCTATAAGACAGCATTCTGACTACATTTCCTTTACGTTATACCTTATATTTATGCATGTCTCACTTTGTCCTTTAAATGATACATCACTCAAAGGATGCGTGAAGGTTGATTTGTTTACTTTAGCTTAAATTTTCTATGGCGCTATGCAGCTGTTTGTGACGAGCAGTGCAGCCTTCACGGTGGGGTCTGTGACAATGGAGTCTGTGAGTTCCGCTGTTCTGACTATGCTGGTTACACGTGCCAGAATAGCTCCATGCTTCTTCCCAGTCTCTCCGTTTGCAAAGACGTGCTTCAAAATGATGTATCGGGACAACACTGTGCACCTAGCGAGTTAAGTATCTTGCAGCAGCTGGAAGAAGTAGTGGTGATGCCCAACTACAACCGATTATTCCCAGCTGGTCCTCGAAAGATTTTGAACATTTTTAGGGGTAGAGATTGTGATGGAGCTGCTAAACGACTAGCCTGCTGGGTAAGTTTCTTTATCCGCTATGACCTCAACACTAGATGCAAAAACAATTCTATGCTTTTTCCTATTATCGAGCTCAAAGAAGTTTATCATGCATTTGTTCGTATAGTTTATTCATTTTTCTTGTCAAACTGGTTAAAACAGATCTCAATCCAAAAATGTGATAATGATGGTGATAACCGGCTACGAGTGTGTCATTCGGCTTGTCAATCATATAACGTGGCATGTGGAGCATCTCTTGATTGCTCGGACCAGACACTTTTTAGCAGTGAACACGAGGGTAAAGGTCTTTGCACAGGTTGGGGCGAATTGGACGCTTGGTTTTAGAGGGCACTATTCAGGCAAAGATTGGTTTTAGAAAATGAATTTGGTGTAAATTGTAGGGTAGTTAGTTTATTTTTTCTTTTTCTTTTTAATTGGCTTGTAATGTGTTGTAAGCTTTTTTCTCGGGTAGGAAAATGTGTGCGCGAAGCGCTCATAAGTTAGTGTTTTTCTTTTTGCCTTTTAGCTCCCAGCCCAAATATCATTTGGTAAAAGATTTGGGTGGGAAATTAATTTGAAATTTTGGCTTTCAAAGATGAAAGTCTCAGATGTAGAGATAAGTGTACAAGGAAAAGGATAATAGGAAAAAAAAAAAAAAAAAAAAGGAGCAAAAATGAATTGGCCCAAGGCCTTTGCATCAATTAATTGTGTATTCATATTGGTTTGTGCCTTCCCTAATGGCCTTACTGTTCCTAGATTTTATGCTTGCTCTTTCAACTGTGGAGCATTTTACATTCTTTAGATTTAATTTTTAAATTTTATCTCTTCTATTTAAGTTCGTAGCTAGGTTGATGCTTGGCTGAGTCTAATGCTCGATTTCTAGCCTCAAGTTTGAGTTGAATCTAGGCTGCTGACTAAGTACAAATTAGGCCAAGAATTTAAGTTTTATATATTGACGGTATATCTAATTTGTTATAGTAGGTTAGGTACCATTTATTTTAGGTTATCAATTAATGCTTATTAAATTAGATCACCTCCATTACCTTTTAAGTTTCTATGTTTTTTTTTACTTCCTGTTCTGATTTTGAACTGTTTACTTGAAAACTTAAGACAAACTTTTTTATTCCTAGAAATTGGAGCTTTTATTACATGTGTTCTTTAGCTTTGGTTTTCTTATTACCTGGATGTTGTTTTCTTTGCTTCGGTTTTTACTATCTTGCTGGTGTTATTGCTTATTGCTGTTGCTTCTATTTCATCTTTACTTGAGCCGAGGGTCTATTAAAAATAGTCGCTCTACCTTCTCAAAGTAAGGATAAGGCTGCATACGTACTATCGACCCAACTTGTGAAATTACACTGTATTTCTTGTTATTGTTGTAAAAGTTAGAGCTTTTGTCATTTTACATTCTGTTTTCCAACTGTTGTACAAACTTCCCCACTAACCCCTTTAAATAGCTTGTTCTCTCGTAAGCTTCATCTTAAACGTAATCTAGAAATTAGAAATCCCAAGCAACTAATAGGCTTGGTTTTAATTAGGGTCGCAAGCGGTCGGGTTGGGTCGGGTCGGGTCGAATATGGACGGCCGAAAACGGGTACTGTAAAAACGGATAAATTATTGGAATTTTTACATCCTATAGAAAACCTTAGTACCCTATTTATTTTAAATAAATACCATTTTAAAATATTACATCCTATAGATACCTTTTATACTTTATAGCCAAATATCTAATTATAGTTACATCCTACATTTAAGGCACCATATATGCTAAATAATATTTTTCTCTCTCCTTTTTAGTCTTTTCTCTCACATAATCACCGTAAAATTGACTAACCACGTTCTCTCTCTCTTTTTGCATACACTTTACTCTTTCTCCCTCAACCCACGATTCATACCTCTTCTCCCACCCAAATTCTCTAGTTCTCCTCCATTATCACTCCATTACAATCGCTTAGGGTAAGTTTAATTCGTTGATTTTGATAGACGAAGAGTAATTGGTTCAACTGTAGCGGCTCGATTCTGCATGGCAGTGGTCGTCGAAGTAGGGTTCACAGCTTTTGCGTAATTCATGGCTTCGTTTGTGGGATTTGAGGGCTGGGGATTGTTTGTAGTTGTTGTAGGAGGTTGGGCAGATGTGTTAGGGGGCTGACTAGCCGGAATTAATGGCTGGCCGCCGGCCGGCGAAGCCATAAGGCTGTTTCTCTCTCTAGATCGCCCAAATCGCCTATTTGTATTCAGTTGTATTCGAATGTATATTTCAGCTGTATTCACATGTATTCAGCAACATTCATTTATATATTTTAGATGTATTAAAAAGTTATGCGTATTCTCTTGTATTCAGTTTTAATCAGTTGTATTTAACTTTTTTATTCAGCGGTAGTTAGTTGTATTCAAGTGTTTTATACAACTGTATTCAGTTGTATTCAGTTGTAGTTAGTTATATTCAACTATTTTATTCAGCAGAAGTTAGTTGTATTTTGTTGCATTCAAGAGTTTTATTCAGCTGTATTCAGTTGTATTTTGTTGTATTCAAGCATTTTATTCAGATGAATTAAGTTGTATTTTGTTGTATTCAACTGTATACAGTTCTACTCAACTGTATTATTCATATGTATTTCTCTTTATTCAGCTATAATCTTTATTATGTATCTTTCAAATACAGATTAATGAGGGATCGTTTTAGTTCGTTGAGTTAAATTAGGAGAATATCATGTGATTTGATTTCCTTCCGTTTTTAACCAGTTTAATCTTCCAGATTTTGCGCAGATACGTTACTGTATTTAACGTTAATGCCGCTTGAATACAGCTAAATACATGTCAAACTTAGCTGGAATTTCACTTTTTACGCCTATTTTTTTTGGTTGTATTAACGAATACAACAACTTAAATACATGAAATACATTGTATAAAAACATAAAAGGTATCATAACACGTAATATAGCAAAAGGTATCTATAAATGGCTAATTAGACCTAAAAGATGGTGCTTTATGAAAAATTCTCTAAATTATTTAAGCCGGCCCATATTTAATACGGACAAAAAAAGGGTTAAGCGGTGGATGGCTTTTTGAATACGATCACTTTTGGAAGAATTCCTAGTCTCACAAACTTGATGAAACCTCAAGGCTTCGCAAATGTAAAAATTAAACTCATTGGTTATCCATTTTTAAGTGAATAATATGGTACTTATTCACGTTTTTAGAAAGTTTATTATCCAACCCATTTTTAACGGATAATATGAGTAAATAATTATTTTTTTTAACTATTTTGCCACCACAAGTTTTTTTTATATTCGCTGGAGCTAGCAGGTAACCAATGACGAAGCTGTTTGCTCAAAAGTTATCACATATCTTATGAGTGCAAAACAATACAAATAATCACGGAAAAATCATAGCAAATCGTAATAATCCATTGGACCAAATGAAAGAAACGAAAATAAGTACTCAGAATTAGGGGGAGAAACATTAAAAGCCTTTATTGATGATATTTATTTGGTCTGCCTCTCCATGAAGAGATTCAGAGCCTCAATGGTGTTTTTCTCTTCCCATAAGATGGGTATATTTTTTCCTTCTCTCTCCTGTCTATAGTAGTGAAGAAGCAGCCCCTTTTCTAGGGCTTCCACTCTTAGTATTTATAGATGTGAGCTTCGTGAGCTGGCAATAAATGGCCGTGGCCACGCTGAGGTACCATCCCCGTGGGGGAATGAATGGGCCGTGCCCTCGTAGATTCAATCGGACAAGAGTCGAATCCTCTTATAAATAAGTGGCCGTACCACTTATTAATTATGGATTAGCTCAAGAGGAGGTTAACTCCGTTAATTACCATGAGGTCAGATTCTGACCCATACAGTTAGTCCCTCCGCTTATTGAGGTCGTGTTTCGGCCGAGCTCGATGAGCGGATTTCATCGATTGTGATTTGAAAAACTCGAATAAGGGGTCGACTTGTTG
>NW_017671479.1:69893-70609 GCF_001879085.1 Nicotiana attenuata
TCTGGTAATTAATTTGGGGTTTCCCCGCCGGACAATCAATGGGGGTTGCCCCGGTTGGCTTAGGCCGTGATGATACCGTCGCTTCGGCGACTCAATTGGTGGTTCCAGTCGCTGAGACGGGAGGTAGTTCCTCAGCGGCTGCTGATGTGGGTGAGGCCAGCGCTCCTTCGGCGGGAGGAGATGCTGTAGGGGGTGAGGATGAGTCCGAATCCGACTTGGATCCCGACGACGTCCGTATATTCCAGGAAGGCTCCACCAATTCAGCGGTGCGTGCAGGGGGGCGATCTCGCTTTATCGAAGTTCCCACGGAATTGAACTTGTTGCTCCAAGGGGAAAGCTTGGTGCCGCAGTTCGAGCTGCTATGCTCGGAGGCCGAGAATGCGTCGTTGAGGGGCGTTACGGATGTCGGGCTGATGAATGAGGTAGCCGTGATGGGCTTGAGGGTATGTACTGTTACGTCGGTTCGCTTCTTCTTTGCCTTAGGTTTATTCTTTATTCTAATCGTTGTCTTTGCTTTGCAGTCTTATCTGTTGGAGGTGGAGAGCATCCGTCGAGCCAAGGTCCGCTTGGGGATATTTTTGCGGGCGCTGGAGAAGTATCGCCGCTACCGAGATCAGTGCCGAGAGTTGCGCGTGCGCTTGAGGAATGATCCTCGCAGCCGGGCCTTGGTCGAAGAGCTAGCGAGGCGGGAGCTTCAGATGCAGCAAATACTTGGC
>NW_017671479.1:71775-137521 GCF_001879085.1 Nicotiana attenuata
GGTGCCTATTTGCAGCTTTGATTTGTTGGAGGTCGGGCTTTGCTTTCACAGATGAAAGCGTTGGGTCTGGTCTCGGTTCGACTATGGTTGGACTTGCTAAAGTTGAGGACGAAGGGCGTCCATTCTTGTAGTTCGAGCGAGGTTCGACTCGTTGGATTCATAGCGAAGGCGCATAGCTTGAGTCTAGGTTCGACCGTGGCTGGATTTTATTGCGGAGGTACGCAGCCGGATCCCAGTTCGACTGTTGTTGGACTTTGTTAAATTTGGGGCGAAGGCTCGTAGCCTTTCTGGTTCAACTGTGGTTGAACTTGTTGGTGAAGGCGCGCAGCCCAATCTTGTTCAACCCATAGTTGAAACTTTTGGCGGAAGGCGTATAGGCCTTGATATAAATGACGTTGCGCATAGCCTGAGTCCCGGTTCAAACTGTTGTTTGAACTTAGTCGATTTTTGACGGCGAAGGCTCATGGCCTGAGGTCCCGGTTCAACCGTAAGTTGAACTTTCTGGTGAAGGCGCGTAGCCTTGCTCGGTTCAAACCGTGTTGACTTTCTGTTGAAGGCTCATAAGCCTGTCTTGGTTTAACTGTAGTTGAACTCTTTGTTGAGGCTCATTAGCCTGTCTTGGTTCAACCGTAGTTGAACTCTTTGACGAAGGCGCATAGCCTTGATATAAATGCGAAGGCGCATAGGCCTGAGTCCCGGTTCAACGTAGTTGAACTTTCTGTGAAGGCGCGTAGCCTGTCTCGGTTCAACCGTAGTTTGAAACTTTTCTGTTGAAGAGGCTCATAGCCTGTCTTGGTTTTAACCGCTAGTTGAAACTCTTTGACGATAGGCGCAAGCCTTGATATAAGGCGAAAGACGCATAGCCTGAGTCTTCGGTTCAAAACCTTAGTCGAATTTCTGGTGAAAAGGCACGTAGCCTGTCTCGATTCAACCGTAGTTGCTTTTTGACGGAAGGCAATAGCCTGATATAATTGGCGAAGGCGCATAGCCTGAGTCCCGTTCAACCGTAGTTTGAACTTTCTGGTGAAGGCGCGTAGCCTAATCTCGGTTCAAACTAGTTGAACTCTCTTGTTGAAGGCTCATAGCCTGTCTTGGTTCAAACCGTAGTTGAACTCTTTGACGAAGGCGCATAGCCTTGATATAATGGCGAAGGCGCATAGCTGAGTCCGTTTCAACCTTAGTCGATTTGACGGCGAAAGCTCATGGCCTGATGTCCCGGTTCAACCGTAGTTGAACTTTTTGACGAAGGCGCATAGGCCTTGATATAATGGCGAAGGCCATAGCCTGAGTCCCGGTCAAACCGTAAATTGAACTTTTTATGGTGAAGGCGCGTAGCCTGTCTCGTTCAACCGTAGTTGAACTCTCTGTGAAGGCTCATAGCCTGTCTTGGTTCAAACCGTAGTTGAACTCTTTGACGAAGGCGCAATAGCTTGATATAATGGCGAAGGCGCATAGCCTGAGTCACCGGTTCAACTGTAATTGAACTTTCTGTGAAGGCGCGTTAGCCTGTCTCCGGTTCAACCGTATTTGAACTTTCTGTTGAGGCTCAATAGCCTGTTCTTGGTTTTAACCAGTAGTTGAACTCTTTGACGAAGCCATAGCCTTGAATATAATGGCGAAAGGCGCATAGCCTGAGTCCCGGTTCATACCTTAGTCAAACTTTCTGGTGAAGGCGCGTGCCTGTCTCGGTTCAACCGTAGGTTGAACTATTTTGACGAAGGCCGCATAGGCCTTATAATGGCGAAGGCGCATAAGCCTGAGTTCCGGTTCAACCGGTAGTTTGAACTTCTGGTGAAGGCGCCGTAGCCTGTCTCGGTTCAACCCGTAGTTGAAACTTTTTTTTGACGAAGGCACATAGCCTTGATAATAATGGCGAAGGCGCATGCCTGAGTCCCGGTTCAAGCGTAGTTAAACTTTCTGGTGAAGGCGCGTAGCCTTGTTCGTCGGTTCACCGTAGTTGAACTTTTGGTGAAGCGATAGCTGTCTTGGTTCAACTGTTGTTGAACTTGTCGATCTTTTGATGACGAAGGCTCAATGGCCTGAGTCCCAGTTTCAACCGTTTGTTGAACCTTTGTCGATCTTTGAATGACGAAGGCTCATGGTCTGAGTCCCAGTTCAACTGTTGTTGACTTTGTCGATCTTTGATGACGAAGGCTCATGGTCTGAGTCCCAGTTCAACTGTTGTTTGGAACTTTGGTCGATCTTGATGACGAAGGCTCAATGGCCTAAAGTCCCATATTTGTGGGTATTGAGTGCTGAAGCTCGGTTTTGGATTCGAGACCCTTGAGCGGCTCATCCGTTTTCTTTCCCAAACCAGGGTTTATAGGGGCTTGTCTTGAGGCGACTCTCGGCCTCGAGATATCTCCGTGCCGGGTTTCCTGGCCGGATCTTGTATCGGGGATGTGGGGATGCCTTACAGAGACCTTCCCTTAGGAGGGGAGGGGGGCTGCTTCTTCTTGTTTGCATCATCTGATAGATGAGAGACAGAGGAACTGGATCTTGATTCGAGATCTTCGAGTTCCCATCGCGCCTGATATGCCAGCTTTGGCTTGTTTAAGCTGGGTTGTTCTTTTCCTTTTCGGGTTTCTTCCTTTTGGTCCATGGAAGAACTACGCGATTTTGCTACGAAATCCTACAGACGGCGCCAAAATTGTTTTGCTCAAAAGTTTATCACATATTTATGAGTGGCAAAACAATAAAATTCACGGAAAATCCATAGCAAATCATAAAATAATGTTCGTTGGACCAAATGAAAGAAACGAAACAAGTACTTCAGAATTAGGGGGAGAAAATTAAAAGCTTTATTGATAATATTTGTTTGGTCTGCCTCTCCATGAAGAGGTTCAGAGCCTTACAATGGTGTTTTTCTCTTCCATAAGATGAGTAATATTTTTTTCCTTCTCTCTCCTGTCTATAGTAGTGAAGAAGCAGCCCCTTTTCTAGGGCTTCCAGTCTTAGTATTTATAGATGTGAGCTTCGTGAGCTGGCAATAAATGGCCGTGGCCACGCTGAGGTTCCGTCCCCGTGGGGGAATGAATGGGCCGTGCCCTCGTAGATTCAATCGGACAAGAGTCGAATCCTCTTATAAATAAGTGGCCGTACCACTTATTAATTATGGATTAGCTCAAGAGGAGATTAACTCCGTTAATTACCGTAATGTCAGATTCTGACCCATACAGAAGCTCTACAATGAATTAAGCATTTAATTATTTATTTATCCATGTTAACATTTTCAGAACAGTCGAGGGGTTTGGATATTAAATTAACAGAAAATTTTATTGCCCTCGATTGATCTACACTATTTTTTTAAATGTTGCTTCAGTTGCAATCCCCTGAAAATGGACAAATCTGACTGACTTCTGTCTTTTTTTGTATTTGTTCAACTAAATCGAAAATTTTTATCATTTAATCAACCAATGATTTGACTCCTCTCCGTCCCCAAATAGACCATTTTGAACTCCAATGTATAGATGTACCTATTTTTCACAAGATTCACACCGACCCAGGAAAGAATCTTTTCACCTCAAAATTGTGGAGTAATAAAATGGATTACTATATTATTTTCACTTAGTTTTAGATTAGGGTGTAAGCAATGGCGGACCCAGAATTTTGTGCAAGCGGGTTCAATCATGAAAGTACATAAATTTAGTCGTAAAATAGTAGTTGTCAAGCGGGTTCAAATAAAATATTTGTACAAAATTTACGCAGCTTAATCGTAATTTATACATATACACAATATTATTTTTTGATGAAGTGAACTGAACCCGCTTGCAACCACGTGCTTCCGCCACTGGGTGTAAGGAAGAACCAAACAAGTACACCTTGAGGGATAGGGTAAAATGAATGAGATCTCTTCATTCAAATTTTAGTCTTGAAAATGGAGAAATTCTTGTTATATTGAATGATAAAAATTGAGATGTCCCCGGCATGGGAAGGAACTAGATGGGCGGAAGGGGTTCAGTTGAACCAACTTCCTCGAAAATGACACGGTATATATATATATATAAGTGTTGAATCAGCTTAACTTCTTCGCATATTTACTTTTTTAAAATTCTTTTGGTGAAAATTATGCAGTATAATTGGAGCAGCCAACTTACATAAGTAATAACATTTCTCTATCAATTCTTTTTATAACAATGGAGTTTACGAAAAATAGTACTCCAGTACACTCTGTAACAACCAAATAAATGATCAACCATAAAATCTCATGAACTGTTTGGACAAAATGCGATTAAGTAATAGGAAGTAAATGGTATATTATTCTTGTAATTAAGGGCCAAAATGTTACTAAATCAAAGACTAGTATCTTTATCACAATAAATTCTATCCATAATGCTTATAACTCAATGGAGATTACCAAAATAGTACTCCTAATAATAATAATAATAAATTGTTAATCATATAAAAAACTTAAGAATTGGTTGGACAAAATGTGATTAAATAATCAGAACCAGAGCAAGTGCAGGTACTTGTAGCATCATCATATGCATAGCTATAAGCAGAAGGGCATGCATCCTTAAACAGCTTCGAATATTGCGTCGGCGAGCAAGTTGCCGGCGTCGCATGATCGCCAGTGCAGCAATACTCCGACGTGTTAAATTGTGCACACGCGCTCTTACACGCCACCACTGCGCCGTTATCCATCACCTGCAACTCCGTCGGACAATTCAAGTTTAAATCGTTGACGCAACCGGCGTATTGGCAGTCACCGGTGCCTCCGGTAGGCCGTACGCCGATACCGACATTGTATCCGTCGACGAGGCTAACATCGTAAAAGTCCTTCTGATCGTTGCCGTTAGCATTAGCAATGGTGAATTCAACTAGACTTACCGGCGGTTCGCCGCCACCGATGCACTTCAATGCGCCGCAGTCGCCGGTTGTACATTTACCGTTGCCGGAATCGTCGAAGCTGCAACCGGTTCTCGCCCAGAACCGGCCGGACCATCCACCAGGGGCGGAGAGTTGAATGGTTGCGCCGGGAGTTAATGCAAAACCGGCATCGCCGGAGATAGGAACTCCGTTGCCGGAAAGAGTACCTGGCCAAACTGTGTAACCGCAATTGTTTTGAAGCGTAAACTGCGTGGCTGAAACAGCAATTGCTTCTGCAGAAAAAAGGTAAAAAAAAAAAAAAAATGTTATATGCTCTGTTTTGGTAAAAATTATGAAAGTATAAAGCATAATAAAAAATAGAACAAAAGACATTCAGTTGACCCTGGTATTAACTACGACATCTCAATTTCAAATTAGTTAAAATATACACTATATATATGAATCTCTAAGAATAAAATCTGGGGGAAAAAGAGATGAAAACTTACTGAACATGAAGAGAGCAATTAGGAGCAAAAGAGGCTGTTTTTGCAAGGCGGCCATATTTGGAATTAATTAGCAGAGGAAAAAAAATAAAGGAGTATAATGGTAGTAATTGGGGGCAGATTTGTGGAAGTTAAATTTGGACTATCAAAACGTTGGACCCTTCTATTTATAACCCATTATTCCCATATTCCACCCCACCCACCCCCATCACGTAGGAAAAAATAAGCTTCTTATTTTACCTTATTTTTATGATATTATTAGTTACGCAGAATTTTATTTAAAAAACGAAAACGGTATACTATAATATGGAATTTTATCCAATTAAATCTTTTTTATACTTCAAATTAGAAGAGCCTTGTCATTCTCTTTAATTAGGTCGAAAGAGTGAGACTAATATGTTTATAGTAATTTTTTCCCCTCTTTGTATAGTATTTAATTAATTACCATTGATGGAATTTATTGGGTATCTGCATATTTACCATGACCCATGTTGTGTGCGGATTTGTAGGCGAAAACTTTGATTTCTTTGCGTGCTATTTAAAATCCCATAAGATTTTATTGCCATGCAAAGGTATCTTTGTGGTCAAGTTCCATTAACTACATGTACACGCAAAGATTTCTCTTAATGCCAATTAATAACTTTGAGATTTCTTTCCAAATATTTATGACACTCCCTTTGCCTTTGGTCCTTTTTCTCCACTTATTAGTAAAAAAAATTCTCCAACAAGCACGCATTCAAAACCTTCTATTAATAATGCTCCACCTTAAATTTTCTAAATAAAAGCATGATGGAATTTGCAAATTCTACAATTTTTTTACTTTTAGAAAAAACTTAAAATTCTAGCATGGAGTACTTGGTGTGAGAGAACACTAGGTGCACAATATTACAAGAAAGAACTATATATTACTTCCGCTTTGTTAAGGTAAGTTACAAAATAGGAAAGAAATTGTATTTATAGTAAACCACATTTATTCCCAAACCTATTCTTGTTATAAGGGGAAATGAGAATGGTTCTCTAACTTCCATCGAGTATTAATCATGTTTGAAAAACTTTTAATATTAAGATGTGTTTCATACTCCTTACAGAAGTTATTTTTCATAGAAGATATTTTTTCGGAAAACGTATTCCATCCCTTTCCTGGGAAGAAATTTTTTTTCCATTTATGGTGTTTGGTTTGTGTGGAAAATATTTTTCAAAAGAAGATATATATTAAAAATCATTAATAATGTTAGAAAATCTTTACATACTTTGGTGAAAATTTTGAAACCTAAAGGATAATGTCAAATATTAACTGTAACAATTATTTTAAGTTAAAAGTCAAGATTCTACAGAGAATGACTCATATCATAAGTGAGGGAAGTCTTTGTTCAATTTTGATGGTGTTTAACCAAAAAACTGAATATTTGGTTAAAGCTATAAATTAAGAGAGAAATCGGGTTACTGATAATCAAGAAATGAGAGACTTTAAGAATGACAATAAAGCAATGAATAAGTTTATATTTCAGTATAGTCACAATGGTTTCTTACCATATTTATAAATATTAAACTCAGTCCTGGTATTTAATACTGTGTTTGAAATCTCAGCCTTTTTCTTAAATTAGAAATTAAGTTAATATTTTTAAATGAAGTTTGGGCTGAATATTTTTATACTATTGTGTGATTTTTGGACTGGGTATGGGATCGGGCTGCACGCCGCAGCAGTATTATAATGATATTGATATGAGGCCAAGGGCCTGTTTGATGCCACGAGATGGCTTATTATTGCGCTTGGGCCGTAAGGGGCCCCTCCCGGAGTCTGCACACCCCCAGTGAGCGCCGTCGATGTTAAATAAATGGAGCGGGCTGCACGGCCGCAGCGGGGTACTGGAGGTACCGGTTTATGTGTTGCATTGCATACTTGATTGCCATTTACTTATTCATCTGTTGTGATATTTCTATAATTGTTTTCATTAGTTTATTGAGTTGATATTATTTAGATTGAGCCGCTGTTATTATAGCTTACTTTGTGCCTGTCCAGGATTTCTTACTCTCAACCCTTATTTATGTTTATTACTTTCTGGGTTGGAAGTACTCACAATACTCCCTGCACCTTGTGTGCAGATTCAGGTACACCACAGGGTGAGTGAGGACTTGTTTAGCGGAGCAGCATTTATCCGGGAGTATCGAGGTAGCTGCATGCCGTTCGCAACCTTGATCTCTCCCATCCATTTTATCCTTTTATTCGTATTTATTTTCCTAGACAGACTTGTGATAGGTGAATATTCCGTTCTAGAGGCTCATGTTCGTGACACCAGATCTGTGGGCTATTTAGTATTTTATCTTGGGGTTTTCGAATGTTAGAAATTATTTCAGAGATTCCGCATTTAAATTGTTGTTTTTACTTGTGAATATTCATTTATCCACCTAGGTTATTTGGTCAAGGTTGTGTAAATGGTCGGGCTTGCCTAGCAGTGTGTTGAGAAAGTGTAATGCCTTTGTCTTAATGAGGCAATTATGAACAATAAATGACATTAAAAGAAACGTTACTCAATCATTCCTATTAAATACAAATTCTCTCAACGTATTTGGCATTTAATGCTGAATTTGGACTCCTTTACGCTATCAGATTCATTTCTTCAATTCCTTCCGATCTTCGAGCTTTAAATGACTCGAACAGGTACGAGTCTCATTTCATTTGAATAATAGCTCGTGCCTTTAAGTATCTTCTCTCCCGCATCTGTTGTTGCTCGTGCCTTCTAACTGATTACCAAGCTTTGACTATTTGACCGGTCCACGTGTCATGACACGTCATCTTATATAAATTCAGTTTTTTCCCAATACAGATGGTAACCTAGTTAAACACCAACAATTTATTTTGTATAGAGAACATTTATCCAAAAAAAATGATTTTCATGATACTAAAGACAGCAAAAGAAAAGAAAAAAAAAACAATAAGAGCGAGCTGCTATACGGTTCACCAGTGGCGAAGCCAGAAATTTTCTGAAGGGTGTTTAAAAAATTCCAACAAAGGGCATTCAATATATGTTATGTAACTCTAAAACCGAATATTTTACTTATATACGCAGTGTAATTTTCGACAAAAGGGTGGTCAATTGACCACCCTAATTTAAGTGTGGTTTCGTCCCTGCGGGTCACGTGCTAGGCCTCCATGAAGCACGTGACGCGACATATTTTAAAACCAAGGGATTCAGTCATCTGAATTCTGAGACATTAAACAGAGGACGTACATGAGCAAGGCTCCAATATCACAACGTCTCATTGGCAGCTACAACATGCACATATTTCCATGGCCAAATTTTTTATAGTTTGGAAAAAAAGTTTGTTCGTATAGTTAAGCATAAATACAGTAGTATGTTATTTACGTTATTTTTAGGTTATCTGATCATATTTATTATAAAATATTACTAATATATTATTGTAGGAATCTTAAGTTAATAGTACAAAAGTATTACTACTATTGTCGACACACATAAATTAAATTCAATTTCCGTTACCTATTCAAATTATTATTATATAGCTCTCCACCTAGATTGTACGTAATTCAAATTTCAATTTCATGAGTTTCGCATCTTCGCTGCTCCCTATAATTATTAATCCTATAAAAAGATAGGATAAAATGTTTTCCTTTATCAGAAATCATGGATCCTTGGCTCGTGTAAGAAATTGTCAGTCGCGTTGTTAAAATAATGTTAGAAGGTACGTCGTTGTAATTATTTTGGATCATTGACGCCATTGAACTGTCTTCTTAGGATTAATGCAACTTTTGAGATAATCAAGATTCAAATGGATGAAATTAGAGTACATAATATTACAAATCAAAATAAACTAACTGATGATAGGCTATAATTGCATATTTTAGTCGCTTATTACACTCGAATTTACTGCACTTTAATTGAGTTTGCGCTTTAATCGCTAGTGTTTTGCACTAATTGTGTGTTTTATGCCTTGTAGGTGTGATTCCGAGCTATATAGATGTTATGGAATGAATTTAAGTGATTTGAAGCTTTGAAGTCTGAGTAAAAGCTCAAGGAATTAATCCGGGATCGTGTTCGGGGGTCAAATTTGACAATTAAGTACGAACGAAGGCTTGAGGAGGCATATTGCGCACTGTCTAGTAAAATAGATATAACTTTTTGCTCAGAGCTTCATTTGGGCTCCACAATATATGGTTGGAAAGCTAACTCAAAGGGCTACAACTTTCATGTTTTACGTTTTTCCAAATTCCAAACGGAACAGGGTGAACAACCGCGGTTTTGCCGCAACCGCGGCAGAACCGCGGTAGAAGATGGTCGCGGACAACTGAAGAATCAGAGGGCATGTTTGGCCGCGGTTCCACCGCGACCGCGGCAAAACCGCGGCAGGAAGCGAAAATTTCAGGGACTAAAGTGTAAAATATGGAATTTTAAGTCCTAAACCCTATATTAAACAAGGGAGGCCGGCCAAGAACAAGAGGGGGACATATTTTGAGACATAGATTCGACCTAAGGAGGCAGGAACACATTGGGAGCAAGGCGGAGAATTCTTCTACGAGTTTTTTCCTTCCTCTTCCTATTTTTCATTGTTGGTTATGACTTTTAGTATTGTAGTTTTACATGCTATTATGAATAGCTAATTTGTTATCTAGAGTTTTGATAGAACCTTTTGTAGGATAAATTCTTGTTATGTTTTTATATAATTGAGCCATAGCTTTTCTCTATTTGTTCAACTACGATTATATTCTGGTTGATTGAAGAGCTATCAATTAGCTGTGCCTATTTAGTATGCATAACTCGGGAGAGAGTGCATATTTAGGTAATTGTTGAACAACACCACTCCCAGAGTATATGAGGGATCAATAACCGAGGGTTTAAAGGTGGGATTAGGGATAACGAAGCCTTGGGTGCGATCTGAAGTGAGCTGTATTAAAAGCCAGCTAGCGTAGCTCGGGAGAGTGCGTCTAGTAAATTGTCGTAATTACTCGGGAGAGATTTACGGTAATAAGAGTGCTCATGATCGGTAGAGAATACTTAGGCGAAATTATAGAAGACATAGCGGGAAGGATTCCGAAAATTGGGAAAATCATAACTCTAGACCTCCTTAATCTTTTCTCTAACCCTCAGTATCGTTAGTTGTTAATTTACTATTTTAATTTGTTAGTTAATTAGTTAAACACAAGAATCTTAATATCTATAAGTTAGGAATTGTTCAAGCTTGTCTTCTTGGTGATAGTGAACAGTTGTAGCTAAACCTTAGTTCTCTGTGGGATTCGACTCCGGACTTGTAAACCGGATTATATTTGCAGCGACCGCATTGTCCTTTTTATAAGGCATAGTTGGGCGTGATCACTAACTCATAACGTGCTGGCAGAGGCGGATCCAGGATTTGAGGCTTATGGGTTCCTACCGTAATTTCAGATTAATATGAAATAATAACTGGGTTCACAATAAGATATTTACCAATATTTAGTGAATTTCTTAATATAAATACAGGGTCTACGCAAGAGTTACTGGGTTCCCGGGAACACGTAGTCCATGCACTAGGTCCGCCCTGCGTGCTGGTATAGTCATTACAATGAAAGATACATAGATGAAACAATTTTATAAGGTTTAACAAATATTGAATATTGCCAAGCTAGGTCACCTGCCCTTAATCGAGTTAGGTGTTTATTTCACGGATATAATTACTAGATTTCTAAACCATTTTCGATATTAGTTCACCGAACCCAAAACAATTGAAAACAGTATATCAAAGATAAACAAAACAGAAAAAAAAAATATGAAAAAGGAAATACGAGAATGTTCACCTAATGATTTATGAAGTTAGAGACGGCCCTTTTTTTTTTTTTGGAAAATTCTTAGGAAACTCGCAATCGCCACTCTTCAGATGCGCACTAAATGTAATAGCTCGCAAACTAGACAGGAGATATAAACAGCACCAGGCAAGCCCGGTGCGACAAGCTCTAATTGAGGAGGCTGTTGGAGAGGAATCGATCTCACGTCTTCTATGTGGGAAACTACTAACCCAACCAACTTAGCCAACCTCTTACCGGCGAGTCAGCGTATTTAATGTAATTCTGCTGGGGCCAAAACGTGATAGAACTGACAAGTCATTTAAGGTCTGGTTTTGATAAAATTTTGACAATTAACATTGGGTAAACTATTTAATTACCGTCAAGAACTTCGAGCTTCTTTCATCTAGGTACGTAATAGATTCTGTATTACCACAAAAATGCAAACATGAAGAATTGAGGTTTAATCGCTAGGTTGTTGTATAACTTTTTTAGTGTAACCTTTTACCAATCACTTGCTTCGACTCGTCTCACTAACATACCATGATTCATGTTTTTATATCCAAGGATTTATTTATTTATTTTAATTTCCTTTCGGAAAAGCCTAAGGTGATAAGTATTATTTATCTGCAATTGTTACATGCAAACATGTTGCATGTTTACATATATGTGGTGTTTTGTTCTCGTTCAACGGTTCAAATATGCACGAACTTAACTTACACTGATAATGCAAAAGTTTTTACACTATTAATATATTTTAGTCGATTAGAGCAAAATATTTATTGCATTTTTTGTTATCAAATTAAGATTAATGTTATAGGTAATTTTAACCTAATAATATTGTATACCGTTAGTGTTCAAAAGTTAAACTCAATATGTATAATATGTATTGTTTGATTTGTAATTGTTTGGATTCAAAGCCTAAAGAACACACAACATTTCCCTTAGGTGAAATTCTGAAAGGTCAAGAGTGTGGATATGAGAGGGATTAATGGAAGACAAAAAAACCTAATACACGCAAAGGATGTTTGATGTTTCATTTTAACCTAACTCAATGACGAAAAACAAGACTTTAAAAATTGTGTTTAATTAAGGTGAGTTTGATGAGAGAACTAACTGCTGCTTTTTCTTATCCTGTTGTTTTTTCTTGTCTGGTTATATCAAGTTGGTTTAGCCATGTAAAATCCACCAGCAAAACTTTCTACTAAAATTATTATTCCCTTCACTTTCTGTTTTTGGTGCTTAGACAAGACTTATTCAAAATAAATATGGAAGAAGGAAAAGATAAGGAGTCATTTTGGTTGAACCAAAAAAGACAGAAAGAAGCTCTTAACTTAAATATTTTTTTAAGGGATTTCTTTTATTGAAAGGTCTGAGGCACGCACTGCACAAAAATATTCAATTTGGTGGCGGCAGGTTGCTATCAGTAATGAGATTATATTATAATTATTCTCAAATTATTAAAACTTGGGGTTTGTTTTTTTGATTTTATTTCTCGAGATTAAAAATGCGAACAATTTTTACATTATCAATATATAAAACTAAATTTAAAAGTAATGAAGATGTATTAGAAGGATTTCAGTCACGTATAGTTGAATATAAAGAATTTATTCATTACAGTTTAACCTTAAAAAGAATCAACCTTTACCCGTTGTAGCAAGTTACTAATTATTTTTCCATGTCTATCAATCCATGATTATTATAAATAAATACCTGTAGGTGGATCAGTAGTCTAATTGTAGTTTTCATCGTCAATACATAAAACTTAAATTCATATCAAAGTAGCAAGAAGAAAATAGGATACAAGATGAAAAAATATTATATTATCCATTGAAAAGTAAAAGAAAAAGAATTAACTATACGCATCACTGATATATAACAGATGTTTTACATTTTCTACTGACTTTTCATTCTAAGAATTCTTTTCAGCCTTTCATTTACAGAACCAAAAATAGGATATGGTCGAAAATTGAAGTAAGCAGCAGAAGCAAGGTATATACAAGAGAAACCTACATAAAATTTTCCCCAGATGAATGAATATGTAAAGAACATAAATATTCCAGTAAGAGTCATTACTATTATTAAATTAACCAAGCATTTTGCTGTTGATAGTTCTTTTTCTGTACCTTCACTAGGGAAATGACCATTTGCAATGAAATCAGAGAGTAATTTATCCTTAAACTGAAATGTCTCAACTAACCATTCAGAAGCCTCCTTTTCAGATGCTGGGATCTTATCAAAAGGAATGCGTCTAACATGAATATGTACTTCAGATGGATCAACACCAAAAGCATTGTCTAAAAAAGTTGGGCATTGATTTTTATATGCAATAGTCACATCATAAACTGCAAATTCAGCAAATTGGAGAATGTGAGATTGTGTGAATAAGAATGGAGAAAATAGGTGCAATGAAGATCAAGATTACTCCTATCTTTTTTATTGTCACTCCAGGCAAAATAATTGTTCAGGAATATGCTCATTTTAGCTATGTTGCCTTAACACCTTAGGCGAATAGAGAGATAAAGGATATATTAGTAAATAAGCCTTAGACACTAATGACGCATTTTAAAGCCGTGCTGGCCTAGGCCTAAAGCGGATAATAACACTAGTGGGTCGTGCTGTTACATATGGTATCAGAGCCACTCAGCGTGCAACCTTGAACGATGGTAGGGAAAACGCGATGACATTGTGGTATGTGACACCCTAGGCGAATACCACATCGTAAAACACGGGAGAGGTGCTGGATATCGCATTTTAAAGTCGCGCGGGCCTAGGCCCAAAACGAATAAAATCACTAGTGGGCTGACTCAGACTCTCCAAAAATGCCCGTGGATATGTGTCGGATCCTCCAATAATAGTGCATTCAACACGGGTGCGGCTGCGTATTGTTTGCACAGTCCGCGCAACATAGCATTTTAGAAAACCAAAAGGCATTAGTATTTTTTTTCTAATCCAGCCTTGAGGCATATAGTCGGCAATTCCTCGAGCAATTTAGTCAAGTACTCATTATAATTAATGCTATCAAATGGTTTTCTTAATGCAAGTGTCAAAACTTGTAATAACGGATTACCCCTCAAATGCAAGAGAGCAAATAAAAATAAAAGCAAACAGAAATTTCTATTAGAAATGGTAACAAGATAGAACCTGCATCCAAAGAGCTCCTTAGTATTTCCAAGCAGGCATAAAAGCCTTTTGTCTTGGGAAGCAAAACATTCTTTAGAACAGGTAATCCCTTGTTGGTCGCAAACTCTTGGCTTCTTTTGCATTTCTGCTCACTAAATAAAGGCAAGTTACAACTTCAGAGAGGTGAAAAGTAACACAAATATTGCAGAAGTTTTACAATGCTATAAGTCGAAATTTTCAGCTAAAGTATACTTAGATGATATGTAGACTATCAGCTAATTCAATTGTTCTGCTCCGTATAGGGAGAAACAAACAAGAACACAAGTGACAAGACCAAAAGGACCAAAATAAGAGAAGAAATGCATAACACAATAAACCTACGTGTAATCTGTTCCTTCAGGAAAAACGGTTAGCCACAATGGATCCTGAGGATTTGTAAACGTCGAAAGCATTTGTCTTATCACCTGTTCGTCGACTACCCATTTTCTCTCCAATGGGATGAATTCTAGCACATAAAATCCCCAGCCAAAGACTGGCAATTTCATCAAACTTTTCTTAAGTAAATATTTGATGTGGCCTAAGCATCCCTTTCTCAATGCAAGATTCCACAGGTACATCCAATCGACCTCAGTTCTATGGTTGGCGATCAGCAGAACACGTTCTTTTGGCGGGACATGATCACCAGAAAAAATCACATTGGTTTCATTTATTTTTTCAAATAAGAATGGCCATAATCCAAGCCAAAGACCAAAGAGAAGTGATACAACTTTCCTACTATAAAGAGTGCCGAAGAAGCGCAGGAGAACAGCTGCCACAGGTACGAAATAGATCAAGAAAACGAATGCTGTTGAAAGTAGAACTAATAAACATATCACACCCCTTATAATTCTAAAAGGAGTCAGAGGAAAATGTTTTGATTTCTTAACTGAGACGGAAATCTCTTGAAATTCCATCCTGCTGTAGTTTGGCACTCAGTGCAACTATATAATACAACTGAAGATCTGCATCGGCTAAAGTCTCAAACATGCACTCTCAATATCTTTTAACTTCAATGACTAGATGGGGGTAAATTGGATTAGCCCCCACATCGATGGAGGGCTACGATTCTTGGAGTTCATATCTGCAATAAACAACAGAAAAAGCCTGTTAATTAATTAACAGATATCTTATGTATTTTAGGCTTGAAGAGTCAATGAAACTATGATGATACAAGTGATTACCAAAGTTTCAGAAAGTGATTAGGACACAAAGAGTGTAATGGAATTGGTCATTGGCTTATAATTTCGATCATAGGAAATGGTAATATTCAAAGTCAGAAAGATATTCTAATATTAGACAATGCAATATATAGTGAAAAGTTCCCAAGTAGAGAATCCATTTGGAGAATCGTTGATAATTCTCTGTTGTGAGAAGAAGAGCAAAGATGGTTATTTTGCAAACAAGAAAGAGCCAGAAAACCTCACAACTTATATCGATGACAACTACAACAACAGCAACAACAACCCAGTAAAAATCTCACAAGTGGGATCCGGGGAGGGTAGAGTGTACGCAGACCTTAATTACCCCTATCCCGAAGGAGTAGAGAGGCCGTTTCCGAAAGACCCTCGGCTAGACAATAGATCTGTAACAGCAACAGAAACCAGAAAACATTGATGACAGCTATAAAATATAATTTGTGCCTGAGATGATTCCTAAGGAATTACAGGTCAAAGTCACATCCAACATAACTAAACAAAAGCAATGAGGTTAAACTTTTAAATGCTTTTTTGGGCTGGTTTTAGATTACTAGAACTAAGTGACCTATCCAACAGTCAAGAAATGTGTCATTTGTTATACCACATGAAAGGAATAACTCATACAGCATACTATGAATTTAATACCCTATAAGTGGACAATGTAGTTTTTTTAAACTACTTTGGCATTTAAGTGTTGTACATAAATACACCATTGATTTTTTTATCTCAGATGGACTACAGAAGAACTAACGCTCACTTGTTGGGGGGGAGGGGGAGATCCAGGCAATCAAGTGTGTGTGTGTATATATATTAGCCATGGATTCCAGTACTGCATACCAAGCGAAAAATCCAATAGATTACCTCAAATGCATTTGATTAGCCAAGACATACACAGAAAGAACCATTCAGAAATGGCGACGAAGTGGAAGGATAAGTCTGCAGCAGAGGCAATGTAACAGTAAGTAAGACGAGAGCGATCCACGAACCAAAGCTAGCCAAACAACAAATAATGGGGGGTGAGTGGAGTTTGCAACATCCGCATAATTTTCATATTTATCTACTCATAACAAAAGGCTAACAATATATTTCCCCAAATATAAATAAAAAAAGAAGTTAAGTTATATGGAAAAAATACTCTGTATGTTAATTAACTAGTTTTTAATTAAATAGTTATAATATATTATTATTATTATTATTATTATTATTATTATTATTATTATTATTATTATATTAGGTTACTTTTAAAATTTCTTGTACAATGTTACTTTATGATTACGTATTCTTCAAACCTTCAATACACCGAATTTAAATTTAAAAATTCAATAAAGTATACGACTTCAAAAATGACGACCTTAGACGAGATTGGGATTACAAAGGAATAAACTTCGCATCCAACATGGTAGGCCTGCAAAATATTTGTCGTAACGAGCACAAAATTAAATAAAAAAGATATAAGCATGTATTTTTTTCTTTTTCAGTTTTATCTTTAAATAATCTTTATCCTTCAATATCAGCCAAATATATATTGTCCAGACGCCTACTACATGTATACCACGTTTATTTTCCATCACAAATTTTTATTATTTAACTATAATTAATTTATTTATGTTTTGCGCACATGAAGCTAAATAATATATTTCATGCATAAGATCTTGGAAGACTTTTTTTTTTTAAATGACAATTGTATGGGTCAAAATCTAATTCCCCTTTTTGATGATGACAAACTCTGTGCTTTTAACTCACTTAGGTCCTGTCAGAACTTAGCTCAATCATCAATGCAAAGTTAGAGATTTTGTTACTTATCATCAAGGACCAGGTTCATTAGGTTATAAACATCACTTATTCAGAATATAAAGCACAATATCTTTTCCCCCTTTTGGCATCATCGAAAAGTTGCATAAACACAGTGTGATCCCCAGAATTTTAAAAATTACTCATGGCCACTAGGGCAACTGCAAGTGCAATCATGGATTAATCATCAGTAATCAACCAACCATATTCAAACTATCAAGGAAATATAAATAGTCAATAAGAGCAAAAACAACAAACTTCATTGATAGATAATATGATTCTGCCACAATCCACAAAAAGAAACAAAAATAGTTAAAACATGAGCAAAACAAGAAAAATCCCTAATCTGGGTCACTGAAAGATGTAGACAACTATCAAGGAGTGAAGGCTAAGGAAATTAAGGCTTGGAAGAACTCAAGCGTTGGGTTTTGGCTTGGAGAAGGTGCAGCATATCTTGAAGAATTCCATCATTCTTTTCCTTTTCCTTTGTGAGCTCAGTTCTGAGAGCATCTCTCTCAGATTCAACCTCTGCCAAAACGAGTCTGCAGCGTAGCTATCTCAGCATCCTTTGCCCCACTCTCCTGCAATAGAGCTCTGACCTTGCTATTGATAGGTGTCTTCTTAGATGAACCAGGTTCATTGGGAATGGCATTGACCTCATAGTCACAAGCAATCAGAGTGTTTATTTCAAAATGATCTTTGCTTGTGGCCATCTCCCACTTCTTAGTGGCACCTTACATCGTGCAAGGACAGTAGTGGAAATAAACCCATAAAGGGTGGCATGGGCCTTGGAGCCATTGATAACCCTATCAAGCAGCTTGATCATAAATGCAGGCCAGTTGATCTGCCTTCCACTTTCTAGACACTCCATCAACACCAAATCCATGTGTTAGCAATGTATCTTCTTTCCTGCCTAGGCAGCAAACACTTGTTGACAAATTCAAACAGGACTTTGTGGCATGGCTTCATTTCACTCTTATACACGACCTTGGATTCATTCACATCTGGGACATCACAGAACCTCCTAGTGATGGCAAGGGCAGTTGGAAGGGAGTCCAGACTTGGCCATTTTTGCCTTGTGTAGTCATCATACCCTTTAGTTTGAGATTGTGCGCACAATCTCAAACTCTATAATCTCATTCCTTGCTAGCCTGCCATCCAACTGAAGGACCACGTCCTTCCAACCCTGAGCAACAAAAGCATCAATTAGTCGAACCATCCCTGGTTCCTCCAAATCCTTCAGAAGTCTACCCTTCAAAATGGTTCGTTTGCCAAATTTGGCTATCTTGTCTTGATTAGCATCAGATTCACTCTCTTCTTCACCACTCCATTCCTCCTCCTCAGTAATTCTAACTTGCTTGGCTTTCACAGCAGACATTGTCCTTTTAGCCAATGAAGGCTCAGCAGTCTTAGATACAGATATACAGATGAAGACTTCTTGGAAGAAGTCTTGGTTTTCTTGGGCTTAGGGGTCTGTACCTCCACAGTTGTATGTTCTTCCTGATGGACCTGTTCCATCTCATCCACATCAACAGCCTCAGCAGGCTCTGCAACCTTGGCTTTCCCTTGTCCATTTTCTTCTTCTTGCTTTCAGCCATAGCTTTTTGTAACTCATTCTCACTCTGCTTCAACATACTCCTTGTGGTCCTTCCTTTTGGTAGAATCTCAACAGTTGTTGGAGAAGCAGCCTTTCTTTTCTTGGTAGTTTTTGCAGTGCTGGGAGCTTTTGGTGTTGGGGTTCTCCTTTTCTTGGGGTTATAGCTTTCACCCACTTTCTTCAGAAGGTCTGCTAGGGTCTCCTCAATAGATGAATCGGGTTCATCTACATGTGAACTTAGATTCACCAGCCCTTCAGCAGCCTCCCCTAAGTCACTTCCCCCTGTTTTCTTGCTACTTTCTACCATAATTTCATCCTCAGCCCCACAAATAGTTGCTCTAACCATTTCAGAAGTGGGAGAAGAATCAGCCACTTCTGTCCCTCTTCCCCTCACATCACTACTCACACCCTCACTCTCCTTTTCTTTTTCACTTTTATTTTTGCCTCATCTCTTTCTTGACTTGGGCGTTTCCACATTCATAACAGACCCAACCAGAATAAAACTATTATCCAAATTTTCAACTAGAACAGAACGTACCTCAGAAAGGGGATTTTGAGCCTTCTCAGAATCAGAAGACCTAGTTCCTTCCCCCTCACTCGCAGATTTGAAGGAGTCTTTGAAAGAGAACATGTAGCCATAGTTTTGCAAGCAAGCATCTTCACTCGCCTTCTTCTAGATTGGGGGGTTGTGCTGGGTTGAGGAGCGGTGGAGGAATCAGAGGGGGTAGGTGCTTGGGTTATCTTGGGGGTTGATCATCTTTGTTAATTTGGAAGAGAAAGTTTTGAATTGTGTTTTGGAAGAGAGTAGAGTAGAGAGCAGAAGAAATTTGACGTTTTTAGAGAATTATGAGAGTGGCAGTGATGATGATGATGGTTTTTAAAGAGAGAAGAGTAATAAATGTCTAACGACAGCTTTTTGTAGTCAATTAGAAGTCCAATCACTCTGAAATCGCCGGTTGAACAAGTGATTAACCTTCCCTAGATTCTAGGCATTATATACGGTGGGGATTCTAATAGAGATGTAACTGGTTCAAACTCAAAAGGTATAGTTTTTTCTAAGGTTTTTTATCATAGGTAGGATTCTGGTCATGAATTAAATATTATTATTTCTAATTGTGCAGAGTGTAGAAAACATACCTCGTTATTCAGATAAACCAGTGCTAATGAACCAGGTTCTTCACTAAGAATCCTCTTGATCATGCCTTAATTTACCAAAATAGAGAAAATTTTGTTAGAGATCAGTGATTCATATCAACACATGTCACAGGAGTATACTATTTACAGTTTGAGACTGAGCAAAGATTAAATCTAGATATTTATACAAGTTCCAGACTTTCTTAACCAAAAATTTTTTTCCATTTTTTTCATTTTTTTCATTTGTGCATTCTGAACTGGTCCCATTAGGTGATCTTAATCATCCCTAATTCTAACATGTTCCTTTCAAAGTGCTCCCTACTCAGTGCTTTTGTGAAGATGTCAGCAATCTGTTTATTAGTAGCACAGAATTCTATAGTAATCAGTCATTTCTCATAGTTATCCCTCAAAAGATGGTGTCTAACATCTATGTGCTTAGTTCTCTTATGATGAACCGGGTTCTTAGTCATACTAATAGCACTAGTGTTATCACAAAAAATAGGAATGCAACCAACTTCAATACCAAATCCATCAACTGTTGTTTGATCCACAGCAATTGAGCACAACAGGAAGTTGCAGCAACATACTCAGCTTCAGCAGTGGATAAGGCCACTGAATTTTGCTTTTTTAGTAGCCCATGATACAAGACATGAACCAAGGAAATGTGCCATACCAGAGGTGCTCTTCCTATCCACAAGGAAACCTGCATAGTCAGCATCAGCATATTCCACTAGGTTAAAGTTACTACCTTTTGGATACCAAAGACAAAGGTCAGTAGTGCCTTCGAGTGTCTCAATATTCTCTTGATAGCAGTCAAGTGGGATTCCTTTGGATTTGCTTGAAATCGAGCACAAAGCCTGACACTGAAAATAATGTCAGGTCTGCCAGCAGTAAGATACAAAAGTGAACCAATCATACCTCTATACAACTTCTGATCAACAGATGAACCAGGTTCATGTATGTCCAATTTCGTGGTTGTTGCAATAGGAGTGTCTATTTCCTTTGATTCTTCCATTTTAAACTTCTTAATCAACTCTTTAGCATATTTCTGCTGATGGATCGTGGTTCCAATTGAGTTTGTTTAATCTGTAAGCCTAAGAAAAAGTTAAGCTCACCCATCATACTCATTTCAAACTCAATCCCCATTAATTTAGCAAATTCCTTACTAAGTTTTTCAGTTGTTGCCCCAAAAGTTATGTCATCAACATATATTTGTACCACTAGTAGATCCTTACCTTTTTCCCTCAATCTTACCTCTCTTGTAGCCATGTTCAAGCAGAAATTTGGATAGTCGTTCATACCATGCTCTAGGAGCCTTGTCCAGTTTATATACATGATCTGGACACTCCTTGCTTTCAAACCCCGGAGGTTGTTTGACAAATACTTCTTCCTTTAAGTAGCCATTTAAGAAAGCACTCTTGACATCCATCTAATGAAGAGTAAATTCCATGTGTGCTGCAAAGACTATGAGGAGTCTTATTGCTTCCAATCTTGCAACTGGAGCAAATGTCTCATCATAGTCTATGCCTTCCTCCTGGCTATAACCTTGAACCACCAACCTTGCCTTGTTCCTTGTAATAGTTCCATCTTTATCAAGTTTGTTTCTGAAGACCCATTTAGTGCCAATTATTGGTCTGTCCTTGGGTCTTGGAACCAGATGCCAAACTTGACTCCTTTCAAACTGATTGAGTTCATCTTGCATTGCATTTACCCAGTCTGCATCCTGCAAAGCCTCAGCAACATTTTTAGGTTCAATAAGAGATAAGAAAGCATCAAAAGCATACAGATTCTTTAATTGAGATCTAGTTTTAATTCCAGAGGTTGGATCAGTAATTAAGTTCTCAATGGGATGAGAACTTTGATACTTGTAAGGTTTCACAACCAACTGGTTTCTGTTTGATGTTTCTCCCATGTTCTGTTGTTGAAGGCTTATGGACATATTTCATTTGGGGATTAGATTTAGTTCTTCTTTGTTCAGTTCCCCCTGTCAGGTTGCCCTGGATGGAAAAACATGTTCCATCACCTGTTCCTTCTTCTGGTACAGCTTCAGCTTGGGCTGTGACTTCATTTAACTCTTTTACCAACCCAATAGCTTCATCTTCATGTTTCTGTCTCTCAGAAAGAATGTTAGTTTCATCAAAAACTATATGTACACTTTCTTTTACACACATAGTTCTTTTGTTGTACACTTTATAAGATTTTCTATGTGAAAAATATCCCAAGAATACTCCCTCATCACTTCTGGGATCATACTTACCTAGGGAGTCCTTTCCATTATTGTGCACAAAGCTCTTGCATCCAAATGCCCTAAGATGGGATATATTTGGTTTTCTCCCTTTAAGTAACTCATAGGGAGTCTTCTCTACAAGAGGTCTAGTCATGCACCTATTAATGATGTAACATGCAGTATTTACAGCTTCTGCCCAGAAGCTATGGGGCAGTTTACTAGAAAGAAGCATAGTCCTAGCCATATCTTCAAGTGTCCTATTCTTTCTTTCAACTACTCCATTTTGTTGTGGCCATTTTATTGTGGAGTCTTAGGGGCAGAAAAATTATGATCTATGCCATGCACATCACAAAATTCAGCAAACTTGGCATTTTCAAATTCAGTTCCATGATCAAACCTAATTGATGCAAGTTGATTACCTAATTGCTTCTGAGTTTTTCTAACAAAAGAAGTAAACATGTCAAATGCTTCATGTTTAGATGTTAAAAACAATGTCCAAGTAAACCTAGAGTAATCATCAACAAGCACCATCACATATTTTTTACCACCTCTGCTTAATGTTCTCATTGGACTACAGAGATCCATATGAACCAGTTCCATCGACCTGGTCGTGCTTATCATTTTCTTGCTTTTGAAAGAGGATCTTACCTGCTTCCCTCTTGCACAAGCCTCACAAACTTTGTCTTCCTTAAACTTGATGTTAGGCAGCCCTATCACTAGGTCCTTGGAGACTAATTGTTGAGTTGACTTAGACTTGCATGTCCAAGTCTTTTGTTGCCAAAGGAGGGGATCATTGTCCAACACACTTAAGCAAGTGAGTTCATTTTCCGAAAGAGTGGACAAATCTACAATGTATATATTGTTTACTCTTTTTCCTTGCAAAACAATCTTGTCAGTGGTAAGATTTATCACAAAACATTTGGTAGAGGTGAATGCTACCAAGTTACCTCTGTCAGACAGTTGTGATACACTGACTAAGCTATATTCCAAGCCATCTATCAAGTAGACATTCTCAATGGAATGTGAGTCTGTCTTACCTACCTTTCCAACCCCAATGATCTCACCTTTCTTACCATTTCCAAAGGAGACATTACCGCCTTTTAGGTCCTAAAGTGAAAGGAACTGGTTCTTGCTTCCAGTCTTATGCTTTGAGCAGCCACTATCCATGTACCATATTTGGCTGCTCCCCTTCACTTGGACTGCAAAAGGAAATTAGGGGTTAGTCTTAGGAACCCAAACTAGTTTGGGTCCCTTTCTAAAGGCAAATGGGTGAATTAAATTCTTTTTAGCCCATCCTGGCAGCCTATTTTTCCCTTGAACAAATGTTTTGTTCTTTTGACTTGCCTTTTCTTTTGCATTACATTCACTTTTGTAGTGACCAGTCTTACCACAGTGTGTGCAGATTTTGTTCTCAGGAAGTGTGATGTACTTGCTTTTGGGATTCCACTTAGGTGCAGGGGTACCATAGCCAAGTCCTCTCTTATTGCTACTATGGTGTTCTTGTAGCCATGATAGTGCATCAGAGGACTTATTCCATTTGCAAGTTCTGTCTAGTTCATGCTTAACCTTACTTAGATCTTCTTTTAGGACTCTTATCCGCTCATCCCTTTTGTACAACTCATCCTTCAATTTTCCTAGATTTTCTTCTAAGATGAGGTGTATGTGATCAACTTTCTTTTTACCTGTTCCTAATTTCAGTTTTAAATTTTCAGATCTAAGCTCTAACATAGTGGTGTCAAGTTCAAGAACCTGGTTCTTCAACTCAGTATTTTTACTATCACTTTCACTAGCCCTGAGTTTCAGATTTTTNCATCATACCCTTTAGTTTGAGATTGTGCGCACAATCTCAAACTCTATAATCTCATTCCTTGCTAGCCTGCCATCCAACTGAAGGACCACGTCCTTCCAACCCTGAGCAACAAAAGCATCAATTAGTCGAACCATCCCTGGTTCCTCCAAATCCTTCAGAAGTCTACCCTTCAAAATGGTTCGTTTGCCAAATTTGGCTATCTTGTCTTGATTAGCATCAGATTCACTCTCTTCTTCACCACTCCATTCCTCCTCCTCAGTAATTCTAACTTGCTTGGCTTTCACAGCAGACATTGTCCTTTTAGCCAATGAAGGCTCAGCAGTCTTAGATACAGATATACAGATGAAGACTTCTTGGAAGAAGTCTTGGTTTTCTTGGGCTTAGGGGTCTGTACCTCCACAGTTGTATGTTCTTCCTGATGGACCTGTTCCATCTCATCCACATCAACAGCCTCAGTAGGCTCTGCAACCTTAGCTTTCCCTTTGTCTATTCTCTTCTTCTTGCTTTCCACCATAGCTTTTTGTAACTCATTCTCACTCTACTTCAACACGCTCCTTGTGGCCCTTCCTTTTGGTAGGGGAATCTCAGTAGTTGTTGGAGAAACAACCTTTCTTTTCTTGGTAGTTTTTGCAGTGCTGGGGGCTTTTAGTGTTGGGGTTCTCCTTTTCTTGGGGTTATAACTTGCACCCACTTTCTTCAGAAGGTCTGCTAGGGTCTCCTCAATAGATGAACCAGGTTCATCTGCATGTGAACTTAGATTAACCAGTCCTTCAGCAGCCTCCCCTGAACACCAGCCTTTGTGCATCAAAGGCTGCTTTCAAACCCTGGAGGTTGTTTGACAAACACTTCTTCCTTTAAGTAGCCATTTATCAAGGCACTCTTGACGTCCATCTGGTGAAGAGTGAATTCCATGTATGTAGCAAAGGCTATGAGGAGTCTTATTGCTTCCAACCTTGCAACATGAGCAAATGTCTCATCATAGTCTATGCCTTCCTCCTGGCTATAACCTTGAACCACCAACCTTGCCTTGTTCCTTGTAACAGTTCCATCTTCATCAAGTTTGTTTCTGAAGACCCATTTAGTGCCAATTACTGATCTGTCCTTGGGTCTTGGAACTAGATGCCAAACTTGACTCCTTTCAAACTGATTGAGTTCATCTTGCATTGCATTTACCCAGTCTGCATCCTGCAAAGCCTCAACAACATTTTTAGGTTCAATAAGATATAAGAAAGCATCAAAAGCACATAGATTCTTTAATTGAGATCTAGTTTTAATTCTAGAGGTTGGATAAGTAATTATGTTCTCAATGGGATGAGAACTTTGATACTTGTAAGGTTTCACCACCAATTGGTTTTTGTTTGATGTTTTCTCCCATGTTCTGTTGCTGAGGAACATGCTCATGGACAGGTTCCATTTGGGAATTAGATTCAGTTCTTCTTTGTTCAGTTCCCCCTGTCAGGTTGCCCTGAATGGAAGAACCTGTTCCATCACACGTTCCTTCTGCTGGTGCAGCTTCAGCTTGGGCTGTGACTTCATTTAAACCTTTTACCAGCCCAATAGCTTCATCTTCATATTCCTTTCTCTCAGAAAGAATGTTAGTTTCATCAAAAACTACATGCACTTTCTTCTACACACATAATTCTTTTGTTGTACACTTTATAAGCTTTGCTATGTGAAGAATATCCCAAGAATACTCCCTTATCACTTCTGGGATCAAACTTACCTAGGGAGTCCTTTCCATTGTTATGCACAAAGCACTTGTATCCAAATGCCCTAAGATGGGATATATTTGGTTTTCTCCCTTTAAGTAACTCATAGGGAGTCTTCTCTACAAGAGGTCTAGTCATGCACCTATTAATGATGTAACATGCAGTATTTACAACTTCTGCCCAGAAGCTATGGGGCAGTTTACTAGAAAGAAGCATAGTCCTAGCCATATCTTCAAGTGTCCAATTCTTTCTTTCAACTACTCTATTTTGTTGTGGAGTCCTAGGGGCAAAAAAATTATGATCTATGCCATGCACATCACAAAATTCAGCAAACTTAGCATTTTCAAATTCAGTTCCATGATTAGATCTAATTGATGCAAGTTGATTACCTAGTTGCTTCTGAGTTTTTCTAACAAAAGAAGTAAACATGTCAAATGCTCTTTAGATGTTAAAAACAATGTCCAAGTAAACCTAGAGTAATCATCAACAAGCACCATCACATATTTTTTACCACATCTGCTTAATATTCTCATTGGACCACAGAGATCCATATGAACCAGTTCCATCGACCTGGTCGTGCTTACCATATTCTTGCTTTTGAAAGAGGATCTTACCTGCTTCCCCCTTGCACAAGCCTCACAAACTTTGTCTTCCTTAAACTTGATGTTAGGCATCCCTATCATCAGGTCCTTGGAGACTAATTTGTTGAGTTGACTTAGACTTGCATGTCCAAGTCTTTTGTGCCAAAAGAGGGATCATTGTCCAACACACTTAAGCAAGTGAGTTCATTTTCCGAAAGAGTGGACAAATCTACAATGTATATATTGTTTACTCTTTTTCCCTGCAAAACAATCTTGTCAGTGGTAAGATTTATCACAAAATATTTGGTTGAGGTGAATGCTACCAAGTTACCTCTGTCACACAGTTGTGATACACCGATTTAGCTATATTTCAAGCCATCTATCAAGTAGACATTCTCAATGGAATGTGAGTCTGTCTTACCTACCTTTCCAACCCCAATGATCTCACCTTTCTTACCATTTCTAAAGGAGATATTACCTCCTTTTAGGTCCTCAAGTGAAAGGAATTGGTTCTTGCTTCCAATCATATGCTTTGAGCAGCCACTATCCATGTACCATATTTGGCTGCTCCCCTCACTTGGACCTGCAAAAGGAAATCAAGGGTTAGTCTTAGAAACCCAAACTAGTTTGGTTCCCTTTCTATAAGCAAAAGGGTGAATTAAACTCTTTTTAGCCCATCCTGGCAGCCTATTTTTCCCTTGAACAAAGGTTTTGTTCTTTTGACTGGCCTTTTCTTTTGCATTACACTTACTTTTGTAGTGACCAGTATTACCACATTATGTGCAGATTTTGTTCTCAGGAAGTGTGATGTACTTGCATTTGGGATCCCACTTAGGTGAAGGGGTCCCATAGCCAAGTCCTCTCTTATTGCTACTGTGATGTTCTTGTAGCCATGATAGTGCATCAGAGGACTTATTCCATTTGCAAGTTCTGTTTAGTTCGTGCTTAACCTTGCCTAGATCTTCTTTTAAGACTCTTATCTGCTCATCCTTTTTGTACAACTCATCCTTCATTTTTCCTATATTTTCTTCTAAGGTGAGGTGTATGTGATCAGCTTTCTTTTTACCTGTTCCTAATTTCAGTTTTAAATTTTCAGATCTAAGCTCTAACATAGTGGTGTCAAGTTCAAGAACCTGGTTCTTCAACTCAGTATTTTTACTATCACTTTCACTAGCCCTGAGTTCCAGATTTTTGCACTTTGTTTTCAAAATTTCACATTCCTTAGACAGCTGTTCCTTTCCATTGTTTGTGACCTCAGACTCATCAATGAAATATAGAAGTAAATCAGATAGCCTTTCTTTAGACAAAAATTTAATCTTGTCTTTGAGATGAATCACACTTACCTATGGTTCATCATCTGATTCTCCAATGGCCTTAAGTGCTTGCTCATCTGCTTCATCTTCTGAATCCTCATCTGAGCTTTCTCCCCAGGCAGCAACCATAGCCTTCGTTGATCCTTTGTTCTTCTTGGGATGAACCTATTCCTTTTTCCTGTTTCTTCGTTCAGCCCTTTCCTTCTTCCATTCAATTTCCCATTTAGGACAATTTTTGATCATGTGGTCAGTCTTACCACATTTGTAACAGCCCTCATTGGTCTGTTTTTCAGGGACCGTTAGTTTGTTGTAAGTTGCACCTCTTGAAGAACCCTTTCCTCTCATTAGATACTTCTTGAAGTCCCTCGTGATCATAGCCATTTCATTTTCCTCTAGATCTGCACCTTCAGCGATTCTGAGAGCCAAGCTTCTTTCTTTCTTGGGAGCATCCATCTTGATGGTTTGCCTTCTTAGTTCATAGGCAGTGAGATTTCCAATTAACTCGTCCAACTTGAGAGTGGCAATGTTCTTTGATTCCTGAATAACAGTGATTTTGCTTTCTCAAGTAACTGGCAAAACCCTTGTCAGAATTTTCTCAACCTTGTCTTCTTCAAGGATAATCCTTCCAAGAGACTCATTTGTTAGTGTTGTGAACTTTATATACATCTCTTGGATGGTTTCTCCTTCCTTCATGGTGAAATTCTCATATTGAGAATACAATAGTGTTCCTCTTGATCTCTTCACTTGAGGAGTTCCTTCATGAGCCACTTGTAAAGTGTCCCAAATTTCCTTAGCAGTAGTACATCTTTGAATTCTGTTGTACTCGTCTGGACCAAGTCCACACACAAGCCATATCTTGGCCTTAACATTCTTTTCCCACTTCTTCAAGTCCTCACTAGTGCAGTCAGCTCTAGTCTTTGGCACATCCACTCCTTCAGCATTCTTCTTCATGGTAGCCAGGGGACCATCAGTAACAATGTTCCAGAGTTCATAGTCCTCTCCGATGATGTGATCTCTCATCTTGTTTTTCCACCGGGAGTAGTACTGGCCATTAAAGAGTGGGGGCCTAGTAGTGGATTGTCCTTTCCAGTTTCCAGGTGGTGCGCTCATCTTGATCTGTTCCTAAGGTGTTAGCCTCTTCAAGAATAACCCGCTCTGATACCAATTGATATTTTATACTTCAATACCACACAAGAGGGGGAGGGGGGAGGGTGATTTGTGTGGTGCCCAATTTTTTCTTAACCTGATTGTAGAAGGACCTGGTTCTTCTATGTGTTCCAACTACTACTGTTGCGGAATAATAAGTACAGAAATTAAAGAACACAAAGATTTTACGTGGAAAATACCTGGCTCAAAAGGTGAAAAAACTACGACCTACTTTCCAGTAGGATTTTTCCAAACTCTCAACTAAAATCACTAAGCCAAAAACTGCATTTACAAAAACTCTTTTGTAAACCTAAGATTAACTCTAATCCCGTTTGTAGCACACAGCCTCAACTGTTGCGACAACTTCAAGTTAACTTTAACTTGAGTACTCTGAGTACCTAATACAATTGCCTCTAGATAAAGCTGAAAGGTACAATATGAAAACACCTACTACAATTGAACTAGAATAAAAGACAGACACTAGGAACTGGTTCTTCTATCTGGTTCAAGTAGCTTCAGGTTTGCACGCTTGAATCACACACAAATTGCTTGCAAAATTGCCTTGCTATTTTGCTCTCAATTCACGTTTAACTTCTGCTTATGTGCGTTACCTGTAAAAGAGAACAACACTCATATTTATGGAGTTATTAAATAAAGATTGACTAGAATTCTGATGCTACTCTTCCTTGGTGGAAGAGTTCTAGTTGATCTCAACCTCTAACTCTATCCTTCTCTTAAACCGTGTTCTCTTTGAGTAAGGAGTCTTTCTCCTAATCCAATATGCATCCTTTTCGATCAAGACCAAGAGATATCACTTCTGGTAAGTTAGGTTTATCTCCTTCACGTGTATCTCACACGCTTGAGTTGACCATATCTGTTGTCACGCCCCGAACCTGGGGAGGCGTGGCTGGCACTCGTTGCCGCACTGGCCCGAGCGAACCACTCTGCAACTCTTTTTTTTCCAACTATCATGGGCCGACATGGCCACAACTCATAACGTACAACTGTAAGTGGGCAACACTGTATCACTAAATCATTTTTCATAAAACATGAATACATATGGGCCGTCAAAGCCTCAGACATACTGTACAAACTGAACCTCTGTCTACAAAGCCTCTATGAATTTTCGACATCAAATGGGACAGGGTACCGGCCTACCCATAGGTCTGTAGCAAAATTCTGACACGATGACTCATAGACTCGGCTGCACTCCGAATGAGGTGGAGTCTTACTGATCCTTCGCTGAATGCCAATCTCGTCTACTATGACGGCTCGTCAAACTGATTATCTATACCAGCAGGCATGAATGCAGCGTCCCCAACAAAAGGACGTCAGTACGAATAACGTACTGAGTATATAAGGCAGAACTGAAACATGACAATAATTCAACATTAATTGAAGACATATAAGAATCAACATGAATCTCTAACGTGCCACCGTATATGCATACCTATCATACTTACATATATATATAATGCTTCTCTTTGAGACTATTATCCACATCGTATGATGCATGACTGCCCAACTGATCAGTGGTAACTGCCCGACCGGCCGTCGCACGGTGGTAAATGCATGACTGCCCAACCGGTGGTAAAAAATGATACATAACTGCCCAACCGGTGGTAACTGCCCGACCGGCCGTAGCTCGATGGTAAATAAATATGCATGACTGCCCAACCGGCCGTAGCACGGTGGTAAATGTATAACTGCCCAACCGGCCGTAGCTCGGTGATAAATATATATGCATGACTGCCCAACCGGCCGTAGTACGGTGGTAAATGTATAACTGCCCAACCGGCCGTAGCTCGGTGGTAAATATATAACTGCCCAACAATGGTTTCCAACTCTCCAATGCTAAAATAGCTATTTTCAGCATTTACTATCGATACACATGAACTCTAAAGGAACATGGAATTTCCATAACTATATACACATGAAACTTGTACTTTACAATTTCAAAACACATGCACTACAAACTTTGCACCTTATACGTGACTTTCATGGCTTTAAGAAAAATTGAAATACTTGAGTTATCAATCAAATTAGTTCTCTAGTTTTGATATCACTGTATGCTTTTTATGTGACTTTAATTGCAACTATGTCTTTGGTTCTTAATTTTGGACTTGTCGGTCAAGATAACAATTGAAACTTCTTCACCAGCTAATTCGATTGTTTTCTTAATTACTGCAGGTGCATGAAACATTATATAAAGCAAACACATTCTGAAGATAAGGCCAAGCATAGGCATATCACATCTGTTAACCATCAAAATTCACAGGATACCGAAATAGAAGATGCTTGAAAATTACTTTACGGGGATACTTATGGAGGTATTATTACGTTTACGTATCATTACTGGGATCATGCCAAAAGAAAGAAGGGATAAACTTAACATACCTGTTCAACGTTCTTGGTTTCAAAGCCAAGAGAAGATTTGTGGCTAAGAGGTTGGACGAATTGATCTGATTCAATTCTCTTGGTTTCAATGCCAAAATAATGAAAATGAAGCCAAAGAAGCTAAAGGCAGATTCTGCTTTAGCGTTTTTGAACAAGGACAAAGATGGATTTAATCTATTTGTTGAACTTTGAAACTTCACTTGAACTCTTGGCAAGAATTTTGGACGAAATATTCTGCCTCAATATCCTTGGTTTTAATACCAAAGTAATGAAATTTGAAATGGAGCCAAGATACTAAATGAAGTTCACGACAGATTTTGGATAGGATTAAGACTTAATCTTTTAGTCTTGATTCTATGTAGCCACCTAGAATTATGACTACTTAGTCATTTTTCTAAGTGTGTGGCTCCTTGCCACGTGTGTGTGGGGTTAGGTTATTAATTATTTACCCACTTATTAGTTAATTGGGTAATGTCCTGTTACCCGGTAATTAACCAATTACCCGCATAGTTAAAAATTATCTCAACTTACTTAAAATTCTATCTATTTTTAATACACTTTATACATTATACTATCATGGTCATATGGTACAATATAAAATAAATACATACACAATTATTTCGTTAAAACATTCATGTAAAAATACATATATTTTCTCAACTTATAATTTTCTTAATCTCATATAAAGGGTACAATTTTTCGTAGGCTTAATTCTTAAAATGGTAAAAAGATAACCTTCTTTTCTTGTGAAACAAAATAATTTATATCTTTACAATAAAGAAATTCTTTTTGTACTATAAATTCTCAAAACGGAAAAAGGATAACTTTTCGTATGATAAAATACTATCTACTCTTATAATAAGTAAAACCTCATTTATAAACTCCCACATGTCATGTATTTAATTTAAAACTTATCGCAACCGTATAAAATCGTATCTATCAACTTTTATCGAAAATGGTTTACATCAAAGAAAATACCTATCAAGCCAGCATATAGTAGTTCCGAAATTCTTCAAACTTACAGGGTCTTACATTCCTATCTTCATGTATAACCTTAATCCCTTCCAACTCATATGTTATTACTTCGACGAATCCTAATATTAAAGTACGGGATGTAACATCTGTGCTTCACTAGGATGGACCCGGTCCATGTCTGAGTTCCTTTGTCAGTCTTCAAAACTCAACTTTACTTGGGCCAACACTGACCATACGCGGATTAGCGGCTAAAAGGAATGGTAAGGGGTCGACTAAGCCGTGATCGTATCTACAAGGCGTAATAATGACGAGTATCTCGGCCGCTGCCGAGATCGAACTATCAGAAAGCTTGTACGGCAATGTATATGTCGTGATACTTAAGGGGAGCGACGTAAAGTACAATCAAGGGATTGGGGTATTCTGGCTAAGGACCGCTGGACAAAAGGGAGCACTGATAATATATATAGGAGGTAAAATGACAGAAAAGGGGGCTCCCTCCCTCGAGAAAAAGAGAGAGAAGAACCGGAGAGGATCTCGGAGGAAAAACAAGCGAAGGTCTAGCTCTTGGTTGCAGATCTTTGTAATCATCATTGTCAAATCAATAAAGATAGATCCCGTAGCTGTCAATAGCGTTCTTTCTATTTCTTCTTTATTCTTACATTACGGAACAGTACCTCAAGAATGTAAGCCTATCATTTACGTTTGATATCTTTTATAATCTTAAAAAGGTTATAAGCTTGATTACATTTCTGTTTTCGTATATAACGTGCTTTGATCTAGAGTTAATTATCCTTGGCTAGGAGTCACCCTCTGTTTACTCGTTAATTAATTTAACAAAAAGCTTAACACTTTTTGGTAAAACAATAATGTTGCAATATCGAACTAACTCAAATAAATCATCTATACTATATTAAAAGCACGAAGGCCCTTAGCAAAATGTCGTTCGCCGTTTTTATCCTCTAAAAATAGAGTTTACATTAGACAAAAAAGTCTTTTAGTTATTTTTCTAATATTTAAGACTTTTAAACCAACTATAATCTTTAATATTAAATCTATTTCCTTATTTAATTTTGTAAGAATTCTAAATATTTAAGAATTTGAAATCAACTAAACTTTTCCATATTAAACTTTTACTTATTCCAACTATGCACAAACACACTTTGGCTTAAGTATTCTCATACCAAATAGAAATTTTTACTCTTTCTTCTTGAAGGCCGTTTCCATTTGAAATGCTTGGACTAAAATAAATTAAAAGATAAATTAAAATTAAAGAATTTATTTAATAACCAATAAAAGAAAGGTAGACATTACTTTCCAATGGAAAGGAACATATTTTACTCCATAATAGTATGAAGGTTTACGTTTATTTTTTTAAATATAATAATCAAGTAACATGATGTCTTATTTTTTGAATCCAAACAGCCGATATATTATTTTTAATTGTTAATAATTATATAAAGTCAATCAAGATATTATCACAGTTTGAAGACGTGCATACCGAAATTTGTTTTCAACTGTTTTCTTACTTATCTGTTAATTAAAATTAAGAAAATAATTTAAGAGGAAGAAGTTTAGCATTTTGATACCGAATATTCAAATGTGATAAAACATTAGAATAATTGCAGTAATTTTTTTCTAATATCTATAACTTTCAAATCAATAAAATTTTATTTATTATGTCTTTTCTTACTCAAACTATACAGGATATTATAATATTTAAAATTTCAAAGTCAATTAGAAGTTTATCTTACTAAATTATTGTCTTTAATTTGTAACAATAAATTCGTGACAAATATCGGTATCAACATTACGATTGTGACAACGCCAATTCACGTTATAAAAGAGAACATCATTCTTCTTTTTAATTAAGTAAGATTCAATCAGTTGAACTCAAGTACCATGTTAGTAATATTACTAACAAATAATTTTAATTAATTGACTGTAATTTTATATCGCAACTCAATAAAATATCTTAAAATATGTATACAAATAAAAATAAATATTTTAAACACTATTGTATGATTTTATGTACCCATCAAAATCTTCATAAAATATAAACAAACTTTTATACCTTTTGAGAATTATATTACACTACAAATACTTCATGTTAGATAAAATAGTAATTAACGTTAATTCTCTACCTTGACTTTTTTGACAATCATTATTTTCTTTTAAGAAAAAACTTAGTTAGATACAGACAATACCCATCCAATTGAAGTTTTGGTACAATAACTAAATCTAATAATATATCTCGTTGTTTTCCGTATTTTTCAATTAGAGTTTCACTATAAATAAGATGAAATTCATATTATTAGGTATTTAAACTAACATAATAAATTTTTAAGAGCATGGTGAATATAGTATTGTTGCATAATATCTGAATACAAGTCGACATATTATTCAACTACTAAAGCAAATGCATAACTCATATATGTTAAAGTTATGATAAGACATTAAAATACTCTTACATGACATATTTTTTTTATTATGTCGGGTAAATATGACAATATTCATCATTTTTAAGAGCTTGCACTTTTTTAAAAAAAATTATTTTATAATTCAGTCACATAGTTCAACAATATTTGTGTGATTTTAAAATTTATTTTACATTGGACAAAATAGTAATATTATTGTTTTCCTAATATATAGGATTCTAAAATCCTATAATTTTTAGTTATTAAATCTTTCCTTGTTTGAATTATGTAAGAATTCCTAATATTTAGGAACTTGTATGTGAATCTTACCTTATATAAATTGGTAAAAAATAGATTAACCCACAAAATATTATATTTAATGCAAAAGCATTATAACAATGAACCACAAGAATTTCTTAAAATTTATATACAAATAATAAGGTTTAAAGCATATCGGTCACCTTGACATGGTAATATATTTATTCCGAACTTGACATGGTAATGGAATTCACCATTTTCTACTTTGAAACAGTCTTTAAGCACAATTTTACGATTTTAAAATTAAATTATTAAACAATTTAAACTAGATCTCTTCAATTACAGTTCACTATTTTTCTTCCATCAATATAATATCTGATTAAATTAACATATTAAGTTATGTACGAGTCAATATTGTTATATTTATCTAACATTGTCTTCTAGAATGAACTTAAGAATATACAATTTTCCAAAAAAAAAAAATCTTAAATGTTTAATGATTATATTTTCTTGCTTAAACTTTAAAAAAAGCGTGATAACTTGTGAAATTGAAGTAATTACATTACAACTGGAATCAATTTTAAGTTATATATTTACGAAGATGATTGAACACTTATAGAATGGATTTTCTTCTTCTTATTGAATAACTAAATAGGATAAATAATTATCATTTAAGGAACTTAATTATACTTTTTATTTTATTTTATTTTATAACTAAATTACAAGTATTAATGTAATATTTTTATAATATTATAAAATAAATTTTATGTAAACAGTGTAGAAAGTTTTAGCATTCACAATACTTTAAATAATTAAATTTTAATTACCTTATATAATTATTTTCATATTTGAACGACACATAATTGTAATTCCTTTCATGTAACAATTAAATATCGAAAACTTGGGATAAGCTAATATTAAGAATTTGAATCAACAAAAAATAAATTAGTTCTTTTAATGTCAAGGCCAAATAGTTAAGTCAAAAAATCCAATTCAATTATTTGTTAAGTTCATTGAATAATATAAATTATTTTTCAAGTTGGCAAAACTCTTAGGATGCCTAAATTTGTTTGCATAAGAATAGTATTTGGGATGAAAAAAATAAAAATACGATATAAAAATTAACATGGAAAATTTTATATATAAGCCTTTTCAACTAAAACTATATACTATATTTTAATGAGTGTAAAATAATTTTTATTTTATAATACAAACATACTATATTTAATAGTAAAATATAATTTTCTAAAAGATTCTATATTCACTGACTTAGGTGTTTAACCAAAAAACTGAATATTTGGTTAAAGCTAGAAATTTGGGATGAAAAAATAAAAATACGATATAAAAATTAACATGGAAAATTTTATATATAAGCCTTTTCAACTAAAACTATATACTATATTTTAATGAGTGTAAAATAATTTTTATTTTATAATACAAACATACTATATTTAATAGTAAAATATAATTTTCTAAAAGATTCTATATTCACTGACTTAGGTGTTTAACCAAAAAACTGAATATTTGGTTAAAGCTAGAAATTTGGGATGAAAAAAATAAAAATACGATATAAAAATTAACATGGAAAATTTTATATATAAGCCTTTTCAACTAAAACTATATACTATATTTTAATGAGTGTAAAATAATTTTTATTTTATAATACAAACATACTATATTTAATAGTAAAATATAATTTTCTAAAAGATTCTATATTCACTGACTTAGGTGTTTAACCAAAAAACTGAATATTTGGTTAAAGCTAGAATTTATGAGAGAAATCGGGTTACTGATAATCAAGAAATGAGAGATTTTAAGAAAAACAATAAAGCAATGAATAAATATATATTTCAGTATAATCGCAATAATATTTCGTATCCTACAGATGTTGTGACTTTCTCCTTTTATAGTTAGTTCTAAGAGAAAGTGCAATGCCTTTGTCTTAATGAGGCAATTATGAGCAATAACTGACTTTAAAAGAAACGTTACTCAATCATCCTTATTAAATACAAATTCTCTAACGTATTTGGCATTTAATGTTGAATTTGGTCCCTTTTGCGCTATCAGATTCATGTCTTCAATTCCTTCTGATCTTCGAGCTTTAAATGATTCGAACAGGTACGAGTCTCGTTTCATCTTAATAATAGCTCGTGCCTTTAAGTATCTTCTTTCCCGCATCCGTTATTGCTCGTGCCTTCTAACTGATTACCATGCTTTGACTATTTGACCGGTCCACGTGTCATGACACGTCATCTTCAATATTTAAATTCAGTTTTTTCCCAATACAGATGGTACACGCGCAAAGCACGTACCATAAGATTAGTGACTTCAAAAGTAGAGATAACGCTTTTGGTAAATATGCAATATTCGAGCGGATGAGCTCACACGGCGCATCTAGAGTATATAATTATGGTCTATTGAAAAAGTGAGACGACAATTCCCTAAGATCAGCAAATGCATTTATCTTTTTCGTTTTTCCTTCTGATTTTCTTTTTTCTCATTTGTCTTATTTTAAAAATTCTACCTCATAATTCACACCTCTTATTCACCTCCATAATTTTTATACTTTATATATCATCCGTAACTCTCACGTGAAAACAAAGTTCATGTGCATAGCACTAATATTCAATAATATTGTAAACTTAGTGAGCCTTCACCTTTAATAGCTTGTTGCTAGCTTGTAGAAGAACTTATGTTTGGAGTTGAGGGGTTATTGGCTTCGTTAACTTCGACAAAAATATACCGTTGAAAATAATTATATACTTTATTTGGAATTAAAAGTTAGATGTTGGTATTAGTGGAGCAGTCCGCTCATGTGCCCGTCACTTTAGATCATGGGTCGGCCTCTACGTTTATACCTAAAATGATGATCATAGGTTTCTAGAAATTATGCGTGGCCGAGCTGGTGTTACTAAGTCTTGTTAATGCATGGAAGCTTCCTCTCAAATATATGGTCAAAACAAACTAATTGTTTTAATTCTTCTTCCATGGAAGCGTCTTCAAATATGTATATGTTGTCAAACTTGGCTTCAATTCCATATAGATATATTCTCCTTCATATATTCTACATTGCCTCGCTGCCTATGGCGAAGTGGAAGTCAAATGAATAGCATTAGTAGATGTACCAAACCCCTAAAATTAGATTCACATTGGAAAGCATTCGTCAACTTGTGATAATTAGGTTCATTAATTTCGTGTTTGTTATAAAACAATAAAAGAAGAAGAGTAGTATTGCAGAGAAAAGTAGGGAGAGAGAATTCTTATTGATATTTAGGATGAATTACAATGGAATAGAACCCTCTATTTATAGGGAGAGGGTGACTTAGCCACCAAGTAATAAACCCTAGAATCTCTCTAAATATAGACATTCACCATAAATAAAATTCTATTTATAACACTCCCCCTTGAATGTCTATTCAACAGATAATGTGCCTCGTTAAAACCTTAACTAAAAGAAAACCCAATGGGAAAAAATTTTTAGAAAAGGGAAAAGAGTACACATGTTTAGAAATGCGCCTATGGGTTGCCTCGTTAAAAACCTTGCAAGGAAAACCCAGTGGGACAAAACCTTGTAAGGGAAAAAGAGTACAACGCGTATTAACTCCCCCTCATGAGAGCATCACTTCACATCCTTAAGCATTTGCATTCCAATCTTGTTCACCATCTTCAAAAGAACTTTGGTAGAGATTTGATGAACAAATCAGCCATATTAACTTGAATGAATATATTGCACCTTGAAATCATCATTCTTGATAGAGATGAATTGTCTTCATATAATCTTGTTGGAATCATCATTTCAATATCTTCACATAGAGGTGAAAACTCTTGCTATCATATTATCATGCATATAGTTATAGCAAGATACATTTGTGCACAAATTGCATTGAGGATGTAGTACTTCATGACCATGAATTCTATATGCTTTAGGCAATTTAAATCCTTCAGGGATTGTTAAGTCATATAAGCCATATAATAGACTTTAGATGCATATCAAGTTTTCATGTCATGCTAGACATATAAGATATCGAAAACTGATTGCACATACCATTGACTTTATACTTTCAAGTGTTTGAACTACATGTTCAAAACTACATGTCTTTCATATGAAACCAATTCTATTCGAAATTGTTTCACCAGACTTAAGATCCTCATATATATATTTAGCGGTATCATAGATATCGTCGACGAACATTTTATATCGATTTCAACATTTTTAATAAAGACATAACATAGAGATCTCTTCATTCATTTCAGGTACCTAAACCTCTATTGAGATTTTATGAAGCATTATGTCATGTGATCTTCTAGATCACTTGTCTCCTTTATTATGATCATTTTGATCATTTGCTCATCTTCTTTATCAAGAAGTTTATTTGAAACCGATTTGTCTATATGCTTTAAGCGTACCATAGACTTTGTCCTTCTAGGTAATAGGAGCATTTGCAACGAGAATATAGTTACTTTCTTTGGGTCAGCAAATGCGTTTGGCATGCTTTGCAATATATTGCAAATGAATTATCTTTTTATGAACTTCAAGTTCATATTATCTTATTCGAGGATCGAGATGTATAAATAATAATTCATTCCATGTAACTTTTTCTCAACTGTTTACCATGTCTCCCCCTCATGTTAGAAAAACTAACTTGTTTCCTCAACTTTGAGAACCCATCTTTGTGCGTTATGGTGTTAATCAAAATATACACCGCACATCAATAATAATAAGATGGAATTATTTGGTTCCTGACCATGAACCACTTGTGAGGGGAGAAATTAATATACTTTCGTATATAACGTATATCAAACTGGTATATAAAACTTTGTTCTCATAAGTAATTGTTTAGCTATTAAGTGGAGGCACTCAATAAATCATTTTGCTAAACCAGCTGTGATGTAGACCAACTTATCAAGATGGACTTCTTGAATAGAAAATCTGGGATATGCTCTAAATTAAATTATTGAGCAAGTTACCTCGCAAACACCATGTTGCGGGTTAATAATAATCGCACATGTAACCATCTCATAGATGCATCTTATGTGGTATACATGGCAGGTGAATGGGCCCATATTTACCTTTGATATTTCCAGCATTCATGGGATTTTAATTGGTTTATTAATTATTGAGAACAAGCAATATAAGAGAATTCGTAAAGAACTTTCTAGTTCTTTAATATTTACCCATGTGAATTCTCTTTTATTTTTGCACATCATACTTGAATTAACATGGCTAAACCAAGTATGCCAACTGGATAAATTATCAATATTGATAAACTTCAGGTTTATATCAATAAATATCCACTTCATTGTGGTATTCTTTTGTTTATGTAGTACAAATTGGAGAATAAAGCGGGTAGCTTTTCACATACATATTACCCCGCTACAAGATGTAGTAATAGAAGATATTAAATCTTTCCTTTATTTATAGTCTCAATATAATCAACCGCTTTCGCGTATACTTTGGAAACTGAATAAGTTTCTTTGAGACTTACTACAACACAATACCTTATTGGTAATTAATTGTGTTTCTCCAAAATAGTATAATTGGCTCTTGCAGAGTTCTCAATTAATTTTGTAGTACCACATATTCATCAACACCCATATGGTGAATATCTCTTTTAAAGAGAAAGTTATACCATTATGGTTATGGTCAAAATCGTATGCAAGATCTGTTTCTTGCATTACCGTTGACTTTTAATAATCACAATGCCAAAATATTTTGGCGTACAATAGGTACGTGACCAATGACCATTCATGCCATAATAATGATATTATTTTCTTATATCATCTCAAACCTCCTTCTAGAGGTGAGTGTGGTATATACCACTAGCACGCTCATATTCTTCCAAAAATGAATATGTATTCTTAAATCAGATGTTGTCACATTCACATCATGAATGGACCATAATCATCTATATGTGCTTTACAAAATCTCATGTCAAATCGATGACAAGTATTTTCACAAGTGGAGGATTATTTTGAGAATCCTTATTATTCTCATTATCACAATGATGACGATTATAATTTCGTCTATTCCCACGTCCACATCCATTGATACATTCATAGTGATAATTTTGTCTTCTTTCAGACATATCACATACTGCTATCACATTCTCTTAAGGGAATGAGAATGGAGCAAATTCAATGGGACGGGTTTCCACTTTTTGTGCCCATAATCATACATGAATTTGATCATGGCAAGACATAGAAACTTTTACCACTTCAGGTGGTTATAATTTCTTACAAACTCCATTAGAGTTGTTATCAAAATTTATTGTCTTTGTATTTAAAATCAAATTATAGAATAAAAGAGAAAAATACGGTAAAATACTTACCTTAAATCCAGAATTTAATCATGAAGGAAGTTCATGGAATAATTGACAATCATTATGCTCAATCCCAAAGCTTCTACTCAATTGGTTAGAGTCTCGTGCTGATAACGTGTTATAAAACAATAAAAGAAGAAGAGTAGTATTGCAGAGAAAAGTAGGGAGAGAGAATTCTTATTGATATTTAGGATGAATTACAATGGAATAGAACCCTCTATTTATAGGGAGAGGGTGACTTAGCCACCAAGTAATAAACCCTAGAATCTCTCTAAATATAGACATTCACCATAAATAAAATTCTATTTATAACAGTGTTTTAATTATTCGGCCTAACTGTAATAATATTCTCGAGAATCTCTTAGTTTTCGCTAAACCCTTCAATCACTTTAAAATGTGTTTTGGTACAAATTTGGTATTTGGTTGATAAGTGGAAAATGTTTTCTGAAAAATCATACTAGTATCTTAAAAATTACTAGTAATAATAGTTTGCAAATAGAATTTCGTTTGATGAAATTTTTGAGTATTAAAGATTTATATTAATATTTAAGTGTTTGTTAGAATAAGTTATGATATGAAGTTAAAAGTTAAGAGAGTTGCAAGGAATTTGGTCACTCAATCAATTCTGTCCATGAGTGTTGAAACTCATTTTTTCTCTTTTGATGAAAACTATTTTCGTAAAAATTAGTTTCTAGATAATCAAACAGCAACGAATAATTTCATCATGCAAAATATTTTTTTGAAAAATGAAAATCTGGTTCAAAATTAAAAGATGAAGAGAAGACGAGAAAGAAATGGATAACTTACAATCATTTTAGTTACCCAGCTAGAGCAAAAAAAGAGATACAGAAGAGATAAAACAAAAGAATTTACATAGTACAACAAATAACAAAAGAACCATATCGAACTCAGTTGCATTCATGTCCTTACATTTCCTTCTTCCTCATCACAGCCAGAGGCGGACCTATGCTTAGAGCAAAGAGGTCACCGAACTCCGTCAACTTTGGCAGAAATTCTAAATATATACGTATTTATGTGGAAAATAGTCATATATTTTACTTGAAATCCTTAAGATGAAAAATTAGATGAGAGTACTGGTTGAACAGTCCGCTCGTAGGTCCCGCCGCCTTCAAATTTTGGGTTCGCCTCTGGGCACAGCTAACTTATTGCTTGTTTGTGAAGTTAAGAAATCTCCAACTTGAGAAATCGACGAAGCAGCAACATGAAAGTAATTTTCTCTAATCAAATTATAAGTCTTTACATATGATCTCAAGAATATCAAAAGCACAAAGCTATTTAGTACTGAGTTAAAAAACCAAGCTCCCATTCCATTACATCCACCTTTATAAAAATGCAACAGAAGAACTCCAATATGACAAGCCAAATTACAGCCCAAGAAAATTAAATGACAATTCATCACAAACGGAAAACGGGCCCTCCGAAACCCGATCTCGATCCAAAAACGGTACCCGTAAACCAAAGTAAAAACCAAAGTCATTAGTAAAATTGCTATTACTTGAAAAGATTGGGAAAATTCAAGCCAAAGAAATGACATACAAATGAGAATTGAGTGGTTAAATAGTTGAAAAAAGGAGAGACTACGACGTCGTAAGATGGTAAAAAACGTGCGAAAAATGTGAAGAAAGCGAGAGAGGTAAAAAACATATGACCAGAAGAACACGCGCCCTGAAGGGCGCGTACCTATAGGGAAACAAAGGAGCCATTGAAACGGGGTTTTAGAACGCTGCCATATCCACCGCGTGTCACGGATTTCTGCGGCGGCGGAGGAGAGGATTCCGAGGAAGATGGTGGCGGAGATGAGGGACATGGCGAGGCTGTGAAGGACGGGGATGGGTCCAAGCGGTATGGGGCGGCGCCGCCCTATGAAGAGGAGGAGAAGAAGGTGGAGGGTGGCGGAGGTGATAATATAAGTGGAAATAGAGATTATTAGAAATGACCAAGTTGACCCCCACATTATTGGACTCCATTGAAATTCTACAACCGATTGTTGTTCTGATAACCAGTAGTTGAGTCGTTTTATTGTTGCTGCTGCTAAACTGAGGTTCATTTTTGAACTGCAAAATTTGAATTAATAGGAAATAACAACTTAGAAATTTTGGTTTATTATAACCTGTGGGCTAGCTCATTAATCTATTAAATAAGTTACTACTAAATGGATTAAAAGCGTGGAATTTTCAAATAGAATTTATCATTTATAGACTATGGTTTATCTAGAAGTCTTTTCTATTTTGGCTGTTGAGGCGTTTGACTTTGACGTTCCTCGAAGTTAATAATTTTTGCAAGGTAAACTCTCTTGTTTTTTGAATTTAAGTTAAATACACATATAAGTTACTCATTTATGTTAGTTAAATACACATATAATGAATCATTAGTATATATTCATAAATTTTTTTTTAATAGTTTGATAGTGTAAATATTTTTTTAATTACCAGTGCACGAAACTATTACTTTTTTTTTTTTTTCCTTCATAACTAAAATGGCAGAAGACTCATCGTGCAATATTCTTCATTGCTCATTATCTCTTATAGTAAAAGATAACCGAAGGAAATTTTGAGTTGAAATCCAATTTATTTTGGGAACAGGAAGCAATTAGACAGTTACTGTTTAGTTTATGAAAGTCATTTCTTGAGAATTCGTAAGATTAAATTAGAAAGAACCACGTTTGTAGAAGATTAATGACAATTCAACAAGGAAGAAAATTGAATGACAGGAATTATGACCGGGTACAAGTAAACATTGGTAGGCGGTGTGGTTAAATCTTGCGTCTAAACTATATATATATATATATATATATATATAAATAAGGTTTTGATTAATTAATGTTGGTGATTTGACAAAGATATTCTTCTAGATAGGAATATAATTGTGTATCCAAATATGCATGTAAAGCAAGTTTTAGTTCCTAGTTATCCCTCCTTGAGTTCGATATAGCTCCAAAATATGAAAACTTGTTGAGGATAATTTATAAATAAATGGTATATTTATGATATTAGTGATATTGTAAGTTTTATGCTTTGCTTGAAATTATCATATTAATTAAATTATTTTATTCGATTGGTCGATCTATATAAATTTAAAAAACGAATAAGGGATAATCCCCTTTATTTCTCCCCAAGTCCGCAGAACTGAAATTTCGAAAGCAATCATACTAGATCATGATTTTCTTTTTTTCTAAGACAAAAGGTACATAAAGTTCATAAGTTTTCTCAAATGTCAACTTTTTCCAACTAAATGATTGAATTTTTCCAGATTTTCTTTGAAGTTGGTCTAATGAGCTAACGAATTTTGGGCCTGGCCTGATTGTTGAAGGTTTCAAAAACCAATTTCTTTGAAGGGGTTTATGGTATAACAACATACTCATATAATTAGCAGAAAATAGCCCTAGTTATAGATATTTGCATCAAATAGTCAATAAATATATATCACAATAATAATATGTATATCACAACTTTTTTCTTCTTCTTTGTCTATACCAACATGTATATTAAAATTCTAGTTTCATTCTTTGTATATAAATAATATTATTCTTTGTATATCAATAATATAAAATTATATATATAGTCATTGCTGCCTTTATATCAATGTATATTACAATAAAAATATTATATTATTTGTATATCACAGTGTATAGCACATCGGACATATGTATACCAAAATAGATATCATATGTTTATTTTTCTTCTTTGTGTACATCAAATTAATTTTCTTTGTATACTAAAATATTATTTACTCCCACAATCATATTTATTATTTTTGTATTTTAGAAGTTGCTTAAACATGCTATATCAAAAATTTATTTTCCTTTTTTGATCAATAACTAATAATTATATTATTTGTATATCACAGTGTATAACATAATAATAATGTGTATATCAAAAAAGATTATTAAAATTTTATTTTCCTTCTTTGTATAACACATTTCGGATTGAAAACTCAAGTTCAAGACGACTCCACATGTGTATCCCCTATTGGTAACCCGTGTATATATCTATGTACATCAGTGATCACTCATGTATATTATGTGTATCTGTGTATATCCATGAAAATTTGTGTTATATATACGATATACAATGTGATATACACGGGCGTCCATAAAATAATTGTGTTGTATACCGATATACAAAGTGATATACACAGACGTCATTAAAAACTTGTGTGCGATATACACCGATGTACACGATATACAACGTGATATACACATGTTGCAATTGGATTTTTAGGTCTGATTTTTTGCCTGAAACCAGTCTAAATCACTTCTAATCTTGCTCAAATTTTGTATATAGCCTCGTTTAGGTATTTTCAACCAATTTCAATCACACCCACTCATTTAATCCAGCCAAAAAAAAGGAGAGAGAAGAAAAATAAAGTTGAAATATAATTTTTCTCTCTTAGTTTTTGCTTCTGATTTTCTCTAATGTGAGATCAACCTTACCTTTTCATCCCACTGATTTTTTTTTTTTTTTTGCATACTTTGCAAGAATTTTTGCTAAACTATGAGAGCAAAAGAGAAGAGATAGAAGAAGAAATACAAGGAGAGATAGGGGGAGGGAAGCCAAAATAAGCGTGTATTTTTTTGAGAGAGAATATAAAAGAGAGTAGGTTGTTTAAGAACTTAGCTATATAATGCCAATTGTTTGGGGCTATCTTTGCCAAACCTAACATAAGGCTAAAAAATCACCAATCCCTATTATGGATTGTTATAGGATGCCAAATTTTCTTCTTTGAAACTCGTAGCAAATCAGATTTTTCTAGCTTTATTTTGGGCCTGTTTTGCCCTTTTTTTTTGAAAATATTTGAAGTCCAAGACCACTAAACACAACTTGCATTAGGCCGTATACAATCAAGCTTCTCTATGACAAATTTGTTGTTCTGAAAATTTTTAGTTGCTATTGTGAAGGGCTATTATAGAGAATATATATTATAACATAACATGAAAAATCGGTTCCAAAGGAAATTTGATTGTGCTATAGAGATGATGTTATAGAGAATGACTGCTGCAGAGAGGATTGACTGTATATGTTTTGGGCGCACCAACGTTAAAATTAATATCATTATCATGATAACAAGGACTCAAGGAGCAAAAAAAAAAAAAGATTTCCTCATGTCGTTCTCTTAGTAGAAGAAAGGGAGTTCTCTTTGGCTTCTATTTTTTTTCCTCATCTTTTGACACGATATCACTGGGATTAACATAAACTAAAGAGCTCTATTTTGGCAAAATTGATCTTTCTTTTTTTTCATGATTTCTTCTCAGTAGTGTAAATCTTTAGATAGGACATAATTTTAATGACCACATGCAGAAAATACTCTTTAACTTCAGAAATCATAGCACTTATACCCTAGCTAGGAGTATCATTTTCGATTAAGCTAAGTGATATAAAGGATGAAAAATGCATGTTTTTAGTGTGTTTGTGTGTTATTTCTTGTGCGAATTACTGGAGTTCACATCGCTTTTGAAGTGAAAATATGCTCATTACGTGTTTCTTATGTATAAGAAAAAACTTATGCGGAAAAGGATCAAATAAGAGAAAAATTGGTGAAAAAAGAGCTGAAGAAAAAAGTCTCGGACAGCGAAGCGAGGCTCACTTCGCCAGACCGGACCGGAGCAGAAGAAACCAGAAGAGTCCCGGACAGCAAAGCGAGGTTCACTTCGCCAGACCGAGACCGGAGCTGAAGAAACCAACTTCTCCAATCCGAAATAGAAGAAGGAAAATTCGCCCCATACAAACCTAGTCACTATAAATATATCCTAAAACGTGATTTTGAGGGAGGGACACAACTTTGGAGAGAGAAGACTTTGGGAGGCAAGAACACGCTTGGAGCAAGGAGAATGATTCAACTTCACGTTTTTTCCTTTTTCTTCCTATTTTCCCATTGTTATGAATTCTAGTGTTGTATTTTTACATACTAGCATGAATAGCTAATTTCTTATCTAGGGTTTTGATGGAGTCTTTTGGAGGATGAATTCTTATTACGTTTTTATATAATTGTGCCTTTGAACTTCTCTACTTGTTTAACTACGCGCTTATTTCAGTTGATTGAATAGCTCTCAATTGACTGTACCTATTTAGTATGTATTGCTTGAAAAAAGGGTACATATTTAGGTAGTTGTTGAACAGCATCACTCCTAACGTATGTGAGGAATCAATACGGAGGGTTTAAAGGTAGGATCAGGATTAACGAAACCTTGGTGCGATCTTAGTGAGCGGTGAATTAGTGCCAGCTAGCGTAGTTCGGAATAATATGTCTAGTAAATTGTGATAGTTGCTCGGAAGAGAATTACGACACCCAAAATACTCATGGTCAGTAGAAAATACTTAGGCGAAATTGTAGAAGACGTAGCGGGAAGGATTCCGACAATTGGGAAAATCATAACTCTAGACCTCCTTAATCTTGTCTCCAATCCTTAGTCTTGTTAGTTGATAGTTTTACTGCTTTCTAGTATTTGTTAGTTAATTAGTTTGAAATAAACACTATAATCTTTATAATTAGGAAATCGTTAATTTGGACTTGTGTTTCTAAGCGATATTGAGCAATTGTAGTTAAGCCTTAGTTCTCTGTGGGATTCGATTCCGGACTTATAGACCGAATTATATTTGCAGCGACCGCTTATTCTTTTTAGGACTAGAGTTGGGCGTGATCACATCATTAAGGAAAATATATACTTCAATAGAATATTCTTGTCAATCCCACAAGCTTATTTATTAGGCATTCTTGCTTTAACTAAGTAATGACTTCAAATTGTTTATCTTTCTTCCGTTTGTGCTTTTCTCGTGCCAATGTAGGAGATTCTTAGCTACTGGGATAAAATTGTTACGTTTTATTGGTATAAAATAGAAATTGAGCATTACTGACTTTAGTGGTGGGGCAGAGCACATTTTTATGATATTTCTGCTTCGTCCACTTTTTGCCTTTTCTCAAAATTTTATGCACATCTGTTTAAGGGGAGCATTGGAGCTAGTAACGGTAAAGTTGTTTTCGTGGGATCGATATGTCACGTGTTCGAGCGGTAAAAGCAACTACTATTGTTTGCATTAGGATAGACTGTCTATATGCTTTGTGCACCGGAGTACCTTTTCAGTTCAAAGTGTTTTTATCATCGTGTTTACAGTAGATATTCAACTGCCATGGCAATGCCATAGTGTTTTTATCTCCGTGTGATTGATATGTCATGTGTTTGAGCCGTAGAAGCAGCCACTAATGCTTGCATTAAGATAGATTGTCTATACGGGATGTTTTGTGCACCGTGCTACCTTTTCAGCATGCCTTAGTTATTCTCAAAGTGTTTTTTTATCATCGTGTTTACAGTGGATATTCAACTGCCATGGCAATGCCATAGTGGGCGAAACAGGAGTAGCAATTTTCACTTTTTTTTAAAAGCAGCAAAAACTGGTCCTGAAAGAGGATTCCTATGAACAAAAAAGTAAACGCAAAACTAATGGAGTAGTTGAATTATAAAACTTTTGCAAGATATCTTATCCAATATTCATCATTTGACAGTCATATACCAATACAAAAGGCTGTTTTCCGTTCGAGCTTTACTTGTTGAGTGACATACTCCACTACCTCAAAAGGAGGTAGATCATAAATTGTAGGAGGCCAAAATTGGCTTTTAATGCACATGGCCAACTACTTGTGTCACATACCTAAAAGTATATACTTTCAATTATTTCTAGCACTTAAAAGAATTATCCAGTTTGTTGATCCCTCCTTTTTCCAATCATGTTGATATGGGCAGGGAGATTTTGGGAGGAGGGGCGGAATGTTAGATGATGTTTAATTTTTTAGTAGAATTTCTAGTATTAGGGAAGATCCAAAAATGAGTGTTAATAAATTTTTTAATATATTTTTACATCGCGTCAAAAATTATTAATTCAATTGAACCGTCGGTTTAACACTACATTCTCCTCTGAGTAGGCTGCCCTCGTAGAATGCAAACTTTTAGAAGTGAATGAAGAAAAATTTTATGCTCTTAATTTCAACGTGAAGGAGATGCTTCTTCTCTAGAACTAATTAACTTCCTGTGTGTTGAAGGTCTCTGGTGCCTGGAGCCAGTGGCATAGTCACACGCATTAAGATGGTCAACCGAACACCCTTTATTGAAAAATTATACTCCACTGTATATATAGAAACTTATATTGTATATGTAGGTCAAAAATACCCTTCGTGAAATTCCTTGCTTCGCCACTAGCTTAGAACCGTCTTTTCTCCATTCATAGGAACTGTGAAGTTTGCAAGTTCCTTTTGTATACGCGTTTTTGTTTTATTTTGCTAGTCCTTTATTGGGTCTACTTTTCTTTCGAAAAATCTCCAAAAAAGCAATAAGAGTGTCAGAGAGTGGAGATTGCGCAACAATAATTATGGGATAACTTATATTGAAATTACTATTTTATCATCTGACAGGTATAAGTTATTCCGATACTATTTTTAAATCCTGACATAACTTATCTGGGAAGTAATAACCAAATAGTAAGAGATAACACAGTACTAGATTTTTACCCTAGAATTATTTTTATTTATCTATCCTACCAAAAGAGTTTAACTTTTGCATAGATATGTAGAAAACTTTATGCATCGTGTTACCATATATTTAGTAAGTTTGCATTGATCATAAAAACGGAAGAATTATTACTTATATAGTTAATAGAGCTCAATTCTCCAACAAAGAAAAGGTACTCTAGCTAGTTCGAAGTGTAGAAAGTGTAAGGAGTTAGTTCCATTGAAACTTCTATATGTAGCTTTGAATAAGCTATTATAAGCAAGCCATGTGAGTGGATTGACTTATGGGACACTGGGACGTAAGATACATTTAAAGTATATAATATATGCCTAATTTTAGCACTATATATCATTCTGACAAGGGAATTGAATGAATAAAAAGAAAATCTGTATGATCTTTAGAAGCTTTTTCCTCCTCAGTTTCTGAAATCAATGCAAAATGGCCGATGAATGTGAACATGTAGAATATATATGGATTCGTTTTATTATTTGTATTGTGTGAAGGTTCCAAATATATATGGCTCGGGCTGACCTTTTTTGACTTTTTAGCTACCTAAATATTTCAATCTTTCGTCAGTACCTTAGGTGGTAGCATGACCGCAACTCACATACCATATTGAATTGGGTAATCATTTCATATCCTCAACAACTAATACAATTTTTTGTGGTGCTAAGCCAAGGCAAATAAGGTATTCGGCTGTGGTTTAGTATTTATAAAATTAGTTTTCAGAAAGTTTTAAGTCAATACTTTTAGACAAAAAAATGTTCGGATTTATTTTGAGATAAAACTTTTGGAATAGGGTTTTCGTGTTAATTTCTATGAAAAACAATACTTTAATTGCCTTATTTTGCAAATAAAAATAGATATTTCAATTAAGATTTTACAAATATATATAAAAAATCAAAGGACTTTGGGATTGGCTTTTAGAATTTTTTTGACACACTTTTACAAATTAAACCAAACTGTTTGGAAGAGGATATGATAAAGTTGCTTACGCTGCAAATGGCCTAAAGAACACGGAGTAGAATATCGTTTTAAGCAGAGCCGGAGCTAAGATTTTAACTTCATTATGTGTTCTAAATTTTAAAATGACAATTTCAAAACGCTAATAATTGGGTCTTAAATTTAATACTTATACATATTTAATAAAATTATAACACAAATATTTAAGCAAAAGTTACTAAGTTTGGCTGAACCCGCATACAGGCCGAGGTTTTAAGCAACCTTAGAAGATCGTTTAATTTCAAAGTTATAATTAATTCCTTGTGATTAAGAATGAAGGTACCAATGATTCTTAAGGCTTAAATGTTATGCAAATGAAAGACTGACTTCAAAGAGAACCCCGCTTGTAGTAGGAGCATTGTTATTTTCACCAATAGGTGTCACGTCAACATATTAATATTGGTAAAATCTCGACTCTTCACGAATTAACCTAATAAAACAGTGTTTATAATGGGGCTAGTTGTTTTTGCAGTGTCTTGAAATCAAAGTCACGACTTACATATTTATTTATTTATTTATTTAATCATTCCGTATTGAACGGATATGATTCTTAGTTCTATAACGGGGTCGATTTTACATATAGTTACTCCGGTTTTAATTTGTTACGAGGGATTCTTAAGAAATCTGCCTTACTTGGCTATGCACACATATCAATGGTTAATACCATTTTATATTGGGGGAAATCCGAAATAGCCTAATTTATAAATAATAATTGAAAAATAGTCACAGTTTCAAAAGTAATCGAAATTTAGTCACTTTATTATGTAAAGATAAAATTTGAACAAAAACCACCCGTAAAAATCTGGAAAAATTCCAGCATAATAAGCTGGAGTTCGAAGAAGGGGTATTAGCTCTTCGACAGAACCAAGTCTTCCCGCGGCTGAAGAAGATCCATTTTTTACATATGAGATTGCAGCATAATGTGCTGAAGTTCCAACATAATATGCTGGAAGTTTATATGCAGGAACTCCATAATCCAACATATTATGCTAGAACTTTCCGTGTTTCAACTAAAATAATGGTTATTTTTCAATGACTTTGCAAACGCTGCTTATTTCTCAATTGCCAATCTGAAACTGGCTAGCCATACTAGTTTCTCCTTTATCTGTAGTAATCAGTTTTTTAGTGAAGGGATAGTTCGTCCTAACCTGCGATCCGCTTATGGCATGACTGGATTGGCATTTTAAGATCATTTCCAATGAACGGTACGCTCGTCCTAGGCTTCTAGCCTGTCGAATTCAAAACCCTTTGTGTCTCAACCCAAAATTATGTGACCGGCATCCGACACACAACACACTATCCAATCCGGATAAATAAAATTGTACAAGAATGCCCATCTATATGCAAAATAGATATATGCAAAAGCCTTTTTTTGAAAACACAATCATTTTAAATGATAAAATCCATACATAAAACAAAATCTTTAAATCCGTCATTTTCAATAATTGAAAGATACAAAAGAATAACAATATTTCTTTCATGCATGCCATATGAATAACTCTAGATTACAACTCTAAAAGAATGACAACTGTCTATGGAATCTCTAATACACAAGGATGAAATAAATACTTGGGACAAACCCCAACCAAAAGTAAGTAAGATCAACATGAAGGCTACCACGAATATGCTACATACCTCGGAAAGAGAGTCATCCTAGCCTCATCCGTTCATCACGTACCACGTCTCATCCTGAAAATATGTAAAGTAAGCGGCACCCTGGAGAGGGACCCCTGAGGGCTTAGTACACCACCATGACACTCAATAAGTGTCATAAACTCTCTCCAACTCAAGTTCTTGGGACAAGGCTTTACAAAAATAATGCAACCAACATTGATATAAAACGATAATAATTATATCAATTCATTGTTCTTTATCATTTCAAAAGAAAAGACATGAAAAATGTAAATCATGATACAAACTTTTAAAATGTTTATATCGACCCATGATTCTAATATGAATCATGCAAAACCATTTCAACTTCATTAAGTCATTGAAATCCCTTTCGGCTCCTTAGGCCTAAATATATAAAAAAAATCTTTTATCTTTTCACCAGGAATAGTATACCATCACCGACACAATAAGGTCAACTAGGTTATGTACCTTGAGGCAAGTATCATATGCCCTATTTTCTCAGGTCGTCTCATTGTAGTGCCGTACAAACAGACTCAGTTGTGCTATTAATAGCACAAAATAGCACCCTCTCAAGGAGGATACTCTTCCGTAGTCTATATACCGCGAAGTGGTCATCTACACCTACATCGTCATATGTAGTTTCATGATGACGAATACGATATACCCGAGTCAATCTAGGTGAACACAAGTTATAACTCCCAACACATTTGATACCCAAAAATACATTCATAGCAGATAGCATCAAAGTATCTATTTTATCAAACCATGACGTTTATAGTCAATCTAGTCCTTTTGAACAAAATCATATGAAATCCTTTCTCATTTCATATTAAGCAATTAACAAAATGAGATTTTAATCTTTAAAGATTTAACAAGTGGTACTTCAAAATATAAAGATTTTAGAAATATTATATTTCTCATTTTATAAAACAAAGGTAACAATAAAACTCAAATGTGTAATCCCTTTATCATCAACATAAGTTCTTTAATAAAACTTATTACGTAAGTCTCAAGTGTTATTTTACCAACCAATATTTAAACTAAGGTTTTTAGAAAATAACATGACACTTCATATGCAATACAATATTTTAGTATACGGAGATATCCGCACCCGCTTGTCCCCACAAATACGGACACACATATATATGTAAATAACTCATGTCTTAACCCAAATCATGCTCTTAGAGAAAGTCCCTTGAGAAAAGTAAGTTTAATCAACTTACCTATAGTCCAAGCTTCAAACTATTACTACAATGCTCCAATTTGTTTAAAATTCCCAAACGCCGTCACAAGTCGATATCTACATTTATGAGTTCACATATATCATTAACATATCACAACAATACCAATTAAACCAATTAAGCGCCTAGCACTTAGGTCCAACTTCACAACTTTCACAAAAATCCTTATTTCACCATTTGAAGGCCAGCCCTTGAATATTAACTCCAATTCATCCATTAAATGTGTTATGGAATCTAGACCTTCCATTAGAAACTCAAAATGATGTCGTTCAAATGAACCCAACACTTTCCATATTCCCTAATGTCACGGGCGTGATTTCTGTCCGCCGAAACCAGCCTGACGCGGTAGCCAAGTCTCGCACTTGACTTCAGCCTTCTCACAACACTTAGCCAAAATTACAGCAACTTTGGACTTAGAATATTTTTAGGCAGCTTTTAACGTAGTAAGTTTAGGCAACGAAATTTAGTAAAGGCAATAGAAAATTAACAAGAACAAAAGACATAATTACAGGAAACTCTTTTCCCAACTTTGTATTTAACTCGAGCATACAAAGAAACTCAAACTCGAAGTGCAATGCCGTGTACAAGAAGATCACTCTTGACTCTCATATTTTCTCACAAGAATACCCTTAGCCTTAGAAGTTTCGACTCTTGAAAACAGACTCAAACATGCAGTCATACGCGTTTTTCTCTTTCCCAAGCATAAGGATTCTGCCCATTCATAAAATATGAGACAACCCCTTTGCCTTACACTTGTCGCACTTAGGCTTAGACACTTGTCCCACACAACACACTATTTTAGCCTAGTGTAGTTGACATCCCCCAACTACTAGGATCACGTAAGATCATGCTAAAAATAATGGAAACATGGCCCAAAAAACGTGCTAACACAATCTGCTAGCCTTTAGCAAAAGCCAACTGCTGCCCTTGTGCACAACATGTGTCGTGTAACCACCCTTGACTTGGTCAATCTGAAGCTTGCTGCCCATGTGCATGATTTGGCTTGAATCAGGTGCCAATACCATGTACTCAGGTGCATTGTAGCCGCATTTTTCCCATGCCATTGCCCACGCACATGGACCTTTTCCGCGCCCCAATGTCATGACAAGTCTGCCTCGCGCACTGCATTCCGTTGCACTTAGCCTGCCTTTGCCACTTCGTTTTTGTCTTGCCTTGGCATCACCGCCTCATGTCTTGATTCCTTTGCCATGATCAAGTGTCACCCTCAGCCCGCATCTCATTGTCAAGCCCTTGCCAAGCTGCCTCGCCTCCGTCAAAGCCTTGGCCATCACTTGCTCGTTTCCCTTTTAGCCTTGGTGCTACTCGTGCACCTTAGCTTGGAAACACTCTTGCTTCCCCATGACAACACTCTCATTGTCAAGTCAAGCTCAAACTAGCGGAGGGCTAACACCTACCAACAAGCTTTTCAATGTCAAAGCTAGGGTTCATTTTTCCATGCTTTCAACTAGTTTTCCAACTCATAAGTAATATGAAAGTACTCATTTATGCTCCATAAATAAGTTTCAAATAGGGAAAATTACCTTTAGAAGCAAACCCTAGAAAATTCCTCTTTGGTGTTCTTGGTTAATTTGATGAAATCTAGCGAACCCAAGGATGTTGCAGTGTTACTACTAGTGTTTCTCAATACTAATTAGTATAAACATGGATAAAAACTCACCTTGGATTGTATGGAATGCCCATGGCCGAGAAATTTTCTCTCTAGAACCCCAAAACCTTCAAAATCTTCTTTCTTTTCTCTCTCCCTGAAACTCCCTCTATTGATAGAACATGAGTCTGTGTGGGTGGCCTGCCTAGGCCACGCATCCTGCGTGGGCCACGTAACATGGCCACGCAGCCTTAGCCCTCTCTTCTCTTCTTCCACCCTTCTTCTGGAATGGGCCACGTAGCCTGCGTGGGCCATGCATCTTGGCCACAAAGGGCTTCAGTGAGTTTTCTAATCTCTTCTATTCAATTTTCCAAAGTTATTTCCTTAGACACTTAACTTAGGGACCTCCAACCCTCATGACCTTTATGTCCAAGTATTGTGATGATCCTGATATTCTTGTGTGGGCCAGCACTTGCTTCGAGGTCTCACAAAGTATTTTTTTAGGCTCGAGTTAGGCTTAATCTTGTTAAAAAAATTTCTGGGGATTTACACTTTGAGGGCTGGGCCAACCCATTTTGACAACTCTAGTTGTACATTTTACATAGAAATAAAGAATTCATGGTATTGTCTTTCACAACTTGTATGTTTCTTAGTTTGCATTCACCGGTGATTGTTCATGTGAAAAATAATTGAAGCTCCTCCCTTCTTGTATGTATATATAGTACAGGGTTTATTTTTCATTTGACATGACATAAGATAAAAGGAGACCATTGTCACGACCCAAAACTAAACTCGTGATGTCGCATATCGCGGGACTAGGCAAGCCGACATTTCCAAAAAAGAAACATGGATAATTTACAAGAAGATAGTTCAAAACCTTTTCATAGCAGAGATTTCATAAGAGAGTTAAACTCATAATAAAATGCGAAAAAGATAGCCCGACATCGGGGTGTCACTAAGTCATGAGCATCTACAACCGGTCTAGAATCAAAGTCTACAATAATCCGTCAAATGCTATAAACAAAAAGAAAGATAACAATGGAAGGAGAACCAAGGGCTGCGGACACTAGCAGCTACCTCGTAGGTCTCCGAGCAGTCAACCACGCACGAGCTCAACGATCCCTGCGAGGCTGCGACCGGTCTCACCTGGATCTGTACACAAGGTGCAGGGAGTAACGTGAGTACTTCCAACTCAGTAAGTGACAGAAATAATAAGGAACTGAGAAGTAGTGATGAGCTATGCAAATACTGTTATCTCAATATCTTTCAAGTAAGAATGGTATTGCTTTCAAATTCATCAGTTTAGATCACATCAGTTCGTGCTCAAGTAAACCAGATATCAAGTTTTCTAGAAATTTATACAACAAGGACAAATACCAACTAAATGCAACAATTAACTGAAAACAAGTACAACCTCTCAAGGCAACATTCACTCAACTCATCTCAACAGCTCAATCACTCGGCTCTCAGCCCTCAATAATCATACTCAATAGGTACCTGCGCTCACTAAGGGTGTGCAGACTCCGGAGGAGCTCCTTCAGCCCATGCGCTATATCGTTGTGGCGTGTAACCCGATCCAATATATAAACAGCCATAAGGCTCGTTCCGGCGTGCAACCCGATCCAATATAAATAATCAGCCCGAAGGCTCGTTGCGGCGTGCAACACGATCCAATATAAATAATCAGCTCGAAGGCTTGTTGAGGCATGCAACTCGATCCAATATATACATTTATTGCCTGAGGCTCGTTGCGGCGTGCAACCCGATCCATATACAATCATATAGCTCATAGCTCGGCACTCAGGCCCTATCTCAGTCACCAACCTCACTAGCCCCTCGGGCTCTCAAAAAACATAGAATTCGGCCCAAACAAAGATAATGACATGTATCAATGATAAATAGTAGGGGACAGAGGTAAAATACGCAAGTAATATCATGACTAAGAACAAAACAACAAATAACATTTACTTCAGCAAGTACACGACCTCACAGGTCTCAACAACGATAACATAAGGCCTAAACATGATTTCTAACATGAAGTATAGTCAATTTCCATGAAAACAGAGGGAACGTGTATTAAACAGTAGGCTAATTGATTCCACAGTCTCATGGGACGGACCAAGTCAGAATCCCTACGGTGCACGCCTACACGTCCGTCTCCTAGCATGTGTGTCACCTCCAAATAGTCATACGACACGATATCCGGGGTTTCATACCCTCAAGACCAGATTTATAACCATTACTTACCTCAATCCGAGCAAAATTCTATTCTGCGATGCCTTTGCCTCTCGAACCGGACTCCAAACGTTCTGAATATAGCCAAAAATAACACAACACTATCAATATATACCAAGGAACCAATTCCTTAAAACAAACTACTAATTGGACTCAAATCCCGAAATCGACTCAAACCCGGCCCCCGGGCCCACATCTCGAAATCCAAAAAAAGTCACAAAACTAGAAATCTCATTCACTCACGAGTCTAACCATACCAATTTCATCAAAATCCGACATCATTTGCTCCCTCAAATCCCCAAATTACTCTCTCCAAAATTCCAAGCCCTAACCCCCAATTTCATTTAAAAAATCCTACTCCCTCTGTTCCAATTTATGTGAACCTATTTCCTTTTTGGTCCATTCCAAAAAGAATGAACCCTTTCTAAATTTGGTAACATTTAGCTTAAACTTACAATTCTACCCTTAATGAGAAGCTTTTATAACCACAAAAATACTCTGGGCCCCTTTTTGACTTGTTTAGGACCACAAATTCCAAAAGTCTTTATTTTTTCTTAAACTCCGTGCCCTGTCAAACAGGTTTACATAAATTGGAACGGAGGGAGTACTAATTAGGTGGGAAATCAACAGGAAAACACCATAGCTAATGATAATAGAGCTCAAGCAACTTACCTCACTGAATATTCTTGAATCCCCTTCAGAAATCCTCCCAAAACCTCCAAAGTCCGTGTTAAAAAATGGAGGAAATGAGCCCTCGGGACCTCAACCGAACATACCAACAAGTCATATAACCCCATACGAACTTAGTCAAGTGTTCGAATCACTCAAAACACCAACTTACCCTTGGATTCAAGCCTAAGAACTTCTAAACTTTCAAATTCCGCAAACGACGTCGAAACCTACCAAACCACGTCCGAATGACCTCAAAGTTTACACAAAAACGAACGACACCACGAACCTATTCCAATTTCCGAAAATCCATTTCGACCCCGATATCAAATTTTCCATTGCCGATCGAAATTGCCAAATTTCCAACTTTCGCTAATTCAAGCCTAATTCTACTACGGACCTCCAAAACACATTCTGAATGCGCTCCCAAGTCCAACATCACCTAAAGGAGCTAACGGAACCATCAAAATTAAAATCTGAGATCGTTTACACATAAGTCAACATCCGGTCAACTTTTCCAACTTAAACTTTCTCCTAAGAGACTGAGTGTCTCAATTTACTCCAAAACCACTCCGGACCCGAACCAACTGACCCGGTAAGACATAATTCAGCTGAAGAACACAAATGAAGTAGAAAAAATAGGGAACGAGGCTGTAACTCTCGAAATAACCGGCCGGGTCGTTACATCCTCCCTCTCTTAAACAAACGTTCGTCCTCGAACGGGTCTAGAAACATACCTGCAGCCTCAAATAGGTGTGGATATCTGCTCCGCATCTCCCGCTCGATCTCCCAATTAGCCTCCTCTACGAGTTGACTTCTCCACTACACTTTCACTGAAGCTAAATCCTTTGATCTCAACTTTCGGACCTGATGCACCAAAATAGCCACCGGCTCCACATCATAAGTCAAATCACCATCTAACTGAACCGTGCTGAAATCCAAGAGATGAGATGGATGGCCGATATACTTCCGGAGCATAGAAACATGAAATATTGGATGCACACTCGATAAGCTGGGTGGAAAAGCAAGCTCATAGGTCACCTCCCCAATCCTCCCAAGCACCTCAAAAGGCCCAATGAACTGAGGGCGCAGCTTGCCTTTTTCCCAAATCTCATAACACCCTTCATGGGTGAAACCTTCAATAGAACTTTCTCCCCAACCATATAAGACACATCACGGACCTTTCTGTCCGCATAACTCTTTTGTCTTGACTGTGATGTGCGAAGCTGCTCCTGAATCACTTTCACCTTATCCAAGGCATCCTGAACCAAGTCTGCACCCAAAAGCCTAGCCTCACCCGGCTCGAACCAACCCACTGGAGATCTACACCGCCTCCCATACAAAGCCTCATACGGAGCCATCTGAATACTCGACTGATAACTATTGTTGTAAGCGAACTCCGTGAGTGGCGAAAACTGGTCCCATGAACCCCCAAAATCAATGACACAAGCGCGTAACATGTCCTCCAATATCTGAATAGTGCGCTCGGGCTGTCCGTTCGTCTGAGGATGAAATGTTGTACTCAACTCAACCTGAGTGCCCGACTCTCGCTGCACGGCTCTCCAAAACTGCGATGTAACTGCGTGCTATCTAAAATGATGGAAATTGGCACACCGTGAAGGCGAACAATCTCACTTATATAGATCTCCGCCAGCCGGTCTGAAGAATAGATAATACACACAGGAATGAAGTGTGCAGACTTGGTCAGCCGGTCCACAATCACCCAAATAGCATCGAACTTCCTCGAAATCCGTAGGAGCCCAACTACGAAATCCATGGTGATCTTCTCCCACTTCCACTTTGGAATCTCTATCTGCTGAAGCAAGCCACCCGGTCTCTAATGCTCATATTTTACCTGCTGAAGTTGAGACACCGAGCTACAAACCCAACTATATCTTTCTTCATTCTCCTCCACTAATAGTGCTGTCTCAAATCCTGATACATCTTCCCATCACCCGGATGGATGGAATACTGCGAACTATGGGCCTCCTCTAAAATCAACTCTCGAGCCCATCCACATTGGGCACTCATATCCGTCCCTGCATCCTCAATACCCCCATCATCACCAATAGTCACATCTCTGGCATCATCATGCAGAATCTTGTCCTTGAGGACAAGCAAATGAGGATCATCATACTGGCGCTCTCTGATACGATCAAACAAGGAAGACCGAGAAACCATACAAGCTAGAACCCGATTGCTCTCCGAAATATCCAATCTAACAAACCGACTGGACAAGGCCTGAACATCAACTGCAAGGGGTCTCTCACCAACATGAAGGAACGCAAGACTACCCATACTCACTGCCTTTCTACTCAAGGCATCGGCCACCACATTGGCCTTTCCCAGATGGTACAAAATGGTAATATCATAGTCCTTTAGTAGCTCCAACCATCTCCGCTGCCTCAAATTTAGATCCTTCTATTTGATCGAGTGGTGGAGGCTACGATGATCAGTAAACACCTCACAAGACTCTCCATAGAGATAATACCTCCAAATCTTCAACGCGTGAACAACGGCCGCCAAATCCAAATCATGGAGAAGGTATTTCTTTTAGTGGGGCTTCAACTGACGAGAAGCATAAGCAATCACTCTACCTTTCTGCATCAAAACACACCCAACGCCGATACGAGAAGCATCACAACATACGGTATAAGAGCCTGAAGCTGATGGAAAACTAACACTGGAGTTGTGGTCAAGGCAGTATTTAGCTTCTTAAAGCTTGCCTCACACTCATCCGACCACCTGAAAGGAGCACCCTTTTGGGTCAATTTGGTCAAGGGAGATGCAATAGAAGAGAAACCCTGCAAGAACTGACCGTAATAACCCGCTAAACCAAGAAAGCTACGAATCTCTATGGCTGAGGACGGTCTGGGCCAACTCTGGACCGCCTCTATCTTCTTCAGATCAACCTGAATACCTCATTGGATACCATGTTCCCCAAGAATGCCACTGAATTGAGCCAAAACTCGCACTTGGAGAACATAGCATAAAGCTTCTCCACCCCCAACCGCTGCAATACAACTCTCAAATGCTCAGCATACTCCTTCTGGCTACGAGAGTACACCAGGATATCGTCAATGAATACAACAAAGAACAGGTCGAGATAAGGCGGAAACACGATGTTTATCAAATGCATGAACACTGATGGGGCATTAGTCAGCCCAAAAGACATCACAAGGAACTCATAATGACCATATCGGGTCCTAAAAGCTGTCTTAAGAATGTCCGAGTCCCTGACCTTCAACAGGTGATACCTTGACCTCAAATCAATCTTGGAGAACACCCTCGCTCCCTGAAGCTGGTCAAATAAATCATCACTACGAGGTAAAGGATACTTGTTCTTGATGGTAACTTTGTTCAACTGCCTGTAGTCAATGCACATTCTTGGTGCCATCCTTCTTCTTCACAAATAGAGTTGGTGCACCCCAAGGTGACACACTAGGCCGAATAAACCCCTTATCGAGGAGTTCCTAAAGCTGCTCCTTCAATTATTTTAACTCTGTTGGTGCCATACGATACGGTGGAATAAAAATGGGCTGAGTGCTCGGCACCAAACCAATACCAAAGTCAATATCCCTGTCTGGCAGCATGCCTGGCAGGTCTGCAGGAAACACATCCGGAAAAGCTCGCACCACCGGAACTAAATCAATAGTAGGAGTCTCTGCACTAACATCCCTAACAAAGGACAAATAAGAGAAACTACCCTTCCCAACCATCCGCTGGGTTTTCAAGAATGAAATCACTCTACTGGGAACATAATCCGACGAACGCCGCCACTCAATCCGTGGCAACCCCGGCATAGCCAATGTAACCGTCTTAGCGTGACAGTCCAAAATAGCATGACATGTAGACAACCAATCCATGCCCAATATCACATCAAAGTCAACCATACTAAGCAGCAACAGGTTCACTCAAGTCTCTAGTCCCTCAATAGTCACTACACACGGCCGATATACACGGTCCACAACAATAGTATTGCCCACCGGCGTAGATACATGAGCATATGATACAAGAGACTCGCGGGGCGAATCCAAATAATGAGAAAAATACGACAACACATATGAAAAAGTGGAACCAGGATCAGATAATACAGAGGCATCCAATGGCAAACTGAGATAATACATGTGATCACAACATTTGAAGCAATAGCATCGGGCCTGATCACAACATTTGAAGCAATAGCATCGGGCCTGGCAGGGAGTGCATAGAAACGGGCCTGACCTCCACTTGGTCGGTCTCCCCCTCTAGAACGACCCCTAGCTGATTGACCTCCACCCCGACATGACTGAGCGGGTGGTGAAGTAACTGGTGCTGAAGTCGAAGGTTGACCCCTCTGCTACTGAGCTGGACCTCCCTTTAGGCGGGGACACTGCCTCCTGATATGACCAAACTCTCCACACTCACAACAACTCCCCAGTGCTGGTGGTGGGGACTGAAGGGAGCCCCGAGCATCGGTATAACTGGTAGAACAACATGGTATAGATGAACCCTGAGCTGATGGTGCATGAGTCGAACTCTGAGCTGGGAAGGCACTGAGAGATGAGTGGCCCTGATGTAAACTGTGAGAACCATGGCCAGATGATGACCCCTACCCTGGTGGAACTGACCTCCAAAAGGAACACCACTAAAACTGCCTGATCCTTGAGGCCTCTTGGCCTCCATCTCAGCCCGGTCCTGGCGGCGAAGAGACTCTATCTCCCGGGCAATGTCAACAACCTCCTCAAAGGTAGCACCGGTCACCCTCTCTCTAGTCATAAGAATCCGTAGCTGATATGCGAGGCCATCTACGAACCTCCTGATCCTCTCCCTGTCTATGGGAACCAACCAAACCGCATGATGAGCTAACTCAGAAAATCTCATCTCGTACTCCGTCACAGTCATATCATCCTGACTTAACTGCTCAAACTGTCTGCGCAGCTCCTCTCTGTGGGACTGCGGCACATACTTCTCCAGGAAGAGAACGGAGAACTGCTGCTAGGTAAGGGGCGCTGCACCAACAGGCCTACGCCTCTCATAAGCCTCCCACCAAGTGAAGGCAGCTCCAGAGAACTGAAAAGTAGTAAATGAGACCCCACTGGTCTCCAGAATACCTGTTATACAGAGAATCCTCTAACACTTATCCAAGAAATCCTAGGCATCCTCGCCCTCTGCACCATTGAAAGTCGGAGGCTGAAGTCTACCAAAACTCTCCAATCTATGTTGCTCATCATCAGGCATGACTGGAACCACATAGTCCTGAGCAGGTGCAACCGGCTGGGCTGGTGGTGCCCCCTGTATTTGAAGTCCCTGAACAACCTGCTCGGGTGTGCGGGCGGCGGGAGTCTAAGTGCCTACCCCGGCCTGGGAAGTGGCTGTTGTAGTAGAAACAGAGACCGCCTGAGCAAGATCGGTGAACACGGTCAGAATCTGAGCTAAGTTGTCCTGAAGACTTAGAATCACGAAGGGCACAACTGGTGCCTGAGCTGGTCCCTCTGGTGCATCCACAGCTGGGACCTGATCCTGTACTGGGGCAATTGGTGGATCTGCATGTGCAGCCCTAGCTGTTGTGCGGGCTATACCCCTACCCCTACCATGGCCTCTACCGCGCCCTCGGCCTCTCGCGGCCCCAGCTAGTGGTACTGGCGGTCGTCCGTCCTGACCGGTAGCACGTGTCCTCACCATCTTTGAGAGAATAGAATAACAGAAGTTTAGTTACCAGAATCAACAGATTCACACGATAAGAATTCAAGAATGTGAAGTTTTCTTAAGGGTTCTACAGACTCTCGAAGATAAGTACAGACGTCTCCGTACCGATCCGCAAGACTATACTAAACCTGCTCATGACTCGTGAGACCTATGTAACCTAGGCTCTGATACCAACTTGTCACAACCCAAAACTAAACCCCGTCGTGATGGCACTTATCGTGGGACTAGGCAAGCCGACATTTCCCAAAAAAACACATTGATAATTTACAAGAAGATAGTTCAAAACCTTTTCATAACAGAGATTTCATAAGAGAGTTAAACACATAATAAATGCGGAAAAGATAGCCCGACATCGGGGTGTCACTAAGTCACGACCATCTACAACCGGTCTAGAATCAGAATCTACAATGATCCGTCAAATGCTATAAAACAGAAAGAAAGATAACAATGGAAAGAGAGCCAAGGGCTGCGGACGATGGCAGCTACCTCATAGGTCTCCGAGCAGTCAACTACGCACGAGCTCAACGAACCCTGCGACCGATCTCACCTGGATATGCATACAAAGTGCAGGGAGTAACGTGAATACTTCCAACTCAGTAAGTAACAGAAATAAATAAGGAACTGAGAAGTAGTAACGAGCTATGCAAATACAGTTATCTCAATATCTTTCAAGTAAGAACGGTCATGCTTGCAAATTCATCAGTTTAGATCACATCAGCGTGCTCAAGTAAACCAGATATCAAGTTTTCTAGAAATTTATACAACAAGGACAAATAACAACTAAGTGCAACAATTAACTGAAAGCAAGTACAGCCTCTCAAGGCAACAGTCACTCAGCTTATCTCAACATCTCAATCACTCGGCTCTCAGCCCTCAATAATCATACTCAATAGGTATCTGCGCTCACTGGGGGTGTGCAAACTCCAGAGGGGCTCCTTCAACCCAATCGTTATATCGCTGCGGAGTGCAGCCCGATCCAATATATAAACAACAATAAGGCTCGTTGCGGCGTGCAACCCGATCCAATATAAATAATCAGACCCAAGGCTCATTGCGGCGTGCAACCCGATCCAATATAAATAATCACCCTGAAGGCTCATTGCGGCGTGCAGCCCGATCCAATATATACATTTATAGCCCTGAGGCTCGTTGCGGTGTGCAACCTGATCCATATACACTCATATGGCTCACAGCTCGGCACTCAGGCCCTATCTCAGTCACCAACCTCACCAGTCCCTCGGGCTCTCAGAAAACATAGAATTCAACCCAAACATAGATAATAACATGTATCAATGATAAATAGGAGGGGACGCAGGTAAAATACGATAGTAATATCATGACTGAGAACAAAACAGCAAATATCATTTAATTCAGCAAGTACACGACCTCACATGTCTCAACAATAATAACGTAAGACCTAAAGATAATTTCTAACATGAAGTAGTATTTCTATGAAAACAGAGGGAACATATATTAAACAGTAGGCTAATTGATTCCACAGTCTCACGGGACGAACCAAGTCACAATCCCTATGGTGCAGGCCCACAGGCCCGTCACCTAGCATGTGCGTCACCTTCAAATTGTCATACGACACGATATCGGGGTTTCATACCCTCAGGACCAGAGGTATAACCGTTACTTACCTCAATCTGAGCAAAATCCTACTCCGCGATGCCTTTACCTCTCGAACCGGCCTCTAACATCCCGAATCTAGCCAAAAGTAACACAACATAATCAATATATGCCAAGGAACCAATTCCACAAAATAAACTACTAAATCGGACTCAAATTCCGAAATCGACTCAAACCCAGCCCCACGTCTCGAAATCCGACAAAAGTCACAAAACTAGAAAGCCCATTCACTCACGAGTCTCACCATACCAATTTCATCTAAATCCGACATCATTTGCTTCCTCAAATCCCAAAATTACTCTCTCTAGAATTCCAAGCCCTAACCCCCAATTTCACTTCAAAAATCCTACTAATTGGGGGGGGGGGGGGGGGGTTAGGGGAAATAAAAAAAGTACACGGAAACGAACACTA